>NC_046156.1:190353690-190653690 GCF_011064425.1 Rattus rattus
TCATCTTTATTAACTTGGCATTTCTTACTTACATTTCGATTGTTATTCCCTTTCCAGGTTTCCAGGCAAACATCCTCCTCCCGCTCACTATGGGTGCTTTCTCCCCATCCTCCATTATCGCCCTCAAATCAAATTCAATACTTTCACTGCCCAGTCTTGGCAGGCCCAAGGGCTTCCCCTTCCACTGGTGCTCTTACTAGGCTATTCATTGCTACCTATGAGGTTGTAGCCCAATCACCCGAGTTTTTTATATTAGCCATTCTGACTGCTGTAATGTGGAATCTCAGGGTTGTTTTGATTTGCATTTCCTTGATGACTAAAGATGTTGAATGTTTCTTTAGGTGTTTCTCAGACATTCGATATTCCTCAGCTGTGAATTCTTTGTTTAGCTCTGAACCCCATTTTTAATAGGGTTATCTGGCTCTCTGGAGTCTAACTTCATGAATTCTTTGTATATTTTGGATATTAACCCTCTATCAGAAGTAGGGACGGTAAAGATCTTTTCCCAATCTTTTCACTGCTGTTTTGTCCTAATGACTGTGTCTTTTGCCTTACAGAAACTTTGCAGTTTTATGAGACCCAATTTGTCAATTCTTGATCTTAGAGCATAAATGAAGAGAAACTTAAAGCAATGCCACTAAAATCAGGGACAAGACAAGGCTGCCCACTCTATTCCTATCTATTCAGTTTAGTACTTGAAATTCTCATCAGAGCAATAAAACAGGAAAGGTTCAGATATACACATTGGAAAGTGAGAGGCGTCAAAGTATCAGTATTTATGAATATATGATAGTACTATAAGTGACTAAAATTCTACCACAGAACTCATACAGCTACTAAACACCCTTACAGCAAAGCGGCTGGATTTAAAATTGACTCATAAATCAATTAGCTCTCAGCATACAAATGATAAACAGACTGAGAAAGAAATTAGGGAAATAGTACCCTTTAAGAAAAAGAACACCCTTTATAACAGGCACAAAAATTTTAAATATCTTGGTGTAACTCTAGTGAAGTAAGTGAAAGATCTGTATGACAACAACTTCAGGTTCCTGAAGAAAGAGATGGAAGAACTCAGAAAATGGAGTGAACTTCCATACTCATGGATCAGCAGGATTAACATATTGAAAATGGTCACCTTACCAAGAGCAATCAATAGATTCAATGCAATCTCACAAAATTCAACACAGTTTTATATGTCTTGGCTCAATTCTCAACTTCATGGAAAATCCAAAGATCAAAGTATGGCCAAAACTATCCTAAACAATAACAGATTCACAATCTGACTTAAAGCTGCATTACAGAGCAATAAGGATTAAAAATTAACAAGTTAATCAATGGAATAGATAAAAAGACATAGAAATACATCCACACACCTATGGACACTTGATTTTTGACATAGAAAGCAATACCACATGATGGAAAAAGAAAGCATCTTCAACAAATGGTGCTGGTCTAACTGCATATGGACATGTAGAAGAATGCAAACAGATCCATATATCACCCTACACAAAACTCATCCAAGTGGATCAAAGCGCTCAACATAAAATTGGATACACTAAATATCACAGAAGCTAAAGAGGGAAACACCCTTGAATGCATTGGTAGAGGAGACAATTTCCTGATCAGAACACAAATGGCTCAGGCTCTATCATTACCAATTGATACATGAGGCCTAATCAAACTGAATAGCTTCTGTAAAGCAAAGAACACTGTCAATGCAAAATGATAGCCTGCAGACTAGGGAAGGAATTCTGCCAACCCTACACCTGACAGAGAGCTAATATCCAAAATGAAAAAGAACTCAAGAAATTTGCAATCACCAACCCAAATAACTCAATTTTAAAAATGGAGTACAGATCTAAGCAGAGAATTCTCAAATCAGGAATCTCAAACGGCTTAGATTAAGAAAAATTCAGACCGCCGGAACCTGAAGGAAAGACTGCCAGAACCTGAAGGAAACTGACCGGATAAACAGTTCTCTGCACCCAAATCCCGTGGAAGGAGAGCTAAACATAGAGAGGCAGACAAGCCGATAAACAGTTCTCTGCACCCAAATCCCGTGGGAGGGAGAGCTAAACCTTCAGAGAGGCAGACACGCCCAAAACCAGAAGAGACTGTCTCTGCACACATTACTGATTGCAGAGAAAAACACCAAAATCCATCTGGAAGCCTGGTGCACGGAGGCTCCCAGAAGGGGCGGCGCAGATCTTCCTGGTTGCTGCCACTGCGGAGAGCCCGTGGGCAGCACCCCGCGAGCGAACTTGAGCCTCGGGACCACAGGTAAGACCAACTTTTCTGCTGCAAGTGACCTGCCTGGTGAACTCAAGGCACAGGTCCACAGGAACAGCTGAAGACCTGTAGAAAGGAAAAACTACACGCCCAAAAGCAGAACACTCTGTCCCCATAACTGACTGAAAGAGAGGAAAACAGGTCTACAGCACTCCTGACACACAGGCCTATAGGACAGTTTAGCCACTGTCAGAAATAGCAGAACAAAGTAACACTAGAGATAATCTGATGGCGAGAGGCAAGCGCAGGAACCCAAGCAACAGAAACCAAGACTACATGGCACCATCGGAGCCCAATTCTCCCATCAAAACAAACATGGAATATCCAAACACACCAGAAAAGCAAGATCTAGATTCAAAATCATATTTGACCATGATGCTGAGGAACTTCAAGAAAGACATGAAGAACTCCCTTAGAGAACAAGTAGAAGCCTACAGAGAGGAAGCGCAAAAATGCCTAAAAGAATTCCAAGAAAACATAAATAAACAAGTAGAAGCCCATAGAGAGGAGACACAAAAATCCCTGAAAGAATTCCAGGAAAACACAATCAAACAGTTGAAGGAATTAAAAATGGAAATAGAAGCAATCAAGAAAGAACACATGGAAACAACCCTGGATATAGAAAACCAAAAGAAGAGACAAGGAGCTGTAGATACAAGCTTTCACCAACAGAATACAAGAGATGGAAGAGAGAATCTCAGGAGCAGAAGATTCCATAGAAATCATTGACTCAACTGTCAAAGATAATGTAAAGCGGAAAAGCTACTGGTCCAAAAACATACAGGAAATCCAGGACTCAATGAGAAGATCAAACCTAAGGATAATAGGTATAGAAGAGAGTGAAGACTCCCAGCTCAAAGGACCAGTAAATATCTTCAACAAAATCATAGAAGAAAACTTCCCTAACCTAAAAAAAGAGATACCCATAGGCATACAAGAAGCCTACAGAACTCCAAATAGATTGGACCAGAAAAGAAACACCTCCCGTCACATAATAGTCAAAACACCAAACGCACAAAATAAAGAAAGAATATTAAAAGCAGTAAGGGAAAAAGGTCAAGTAACATATAAAGGCAGACCTATCAGAATCACACCAGACTTTTCGCCAGAAACTATGAAGGCCAGAAGATCCTGGACTGATGTCATACAGACCCTAAGAGAACACAAATGCCAGCCCAGGCTACTGTATCCTGCAAAACTCTCAATTAACATAGATGGAGAAACCAAGATATTCCATGACAAAACCAAATTTACACAATATCTTTCTACAAATCCAGCACTACAAAGGATAATAAATGGTAAAGCCCAACATAAGGAGGCAAGCTATACCCAAGAAGAGGCAAGAAACTAATCGTCTTGGCAACAAAACAAAGAGAAGAAAAGCACACAAACATAACACATCCAAATATGAATATAACAGGAAGCAATAATCACTATTCCTTAATATCTCTCAACATCAATGGCCTCAACTCCCCAATAAAAAGACATAGATTAACAAACTGGATACGCAACGAGGACCCTGCATTCTGCTGCCTACAGGAAACACACCTCAGAGACAAAGACAGACACTACCTCAGAGTGAAAGGCTGGGAAACAACTTTCCAAGCAAATGGTCGGAGAAGAAGCAAGCTGAGTAGCCATTCTAATATCAAATAAAATCAATTTTCAACTAAAAGTCATCAAAAAAGATAAGGAAGGACACTTTATATTCATCAAAGGAAAAATCCACCAAGATGAACTCTCAATCCTAAATATCTATGCCCCAAATACAAGGGCACCTACATACTTAAAGAAACCTTACTAAAGCTCAAAACACACATTGCACCTCACACAATAATAGTAGGAGATTTCAACACCCCACTCTCATCAATGGACAGATCATGGAAACAGAAATTAAACAGAGACGTAGACAGACTAAGAGAAGTCATGAGCCAAATGGACTTAACGGATATTTATAGAACATTCTACCCTAATGCAAAAGGATATACCTTCTTCTCAGCTCCTCATGGTACTTTCTCCAAAATTGACCATATAATTGGTCAAAAAACGGGCCTCAACAGGTACAGAAAGATAGAAATAATCCCATGCGCAAGCATATCGGACCACCACGGCCTAAAGCTGGTCTTCAATAACAATAAGGGAAGAATGCCCACATATATGTAGAAATTGAACAATGCTCTACTCAATGATAACCTGGTCAAGGAAGAAATAAAGAAAGAAATTAAAAACTTTTTAGAATTTAATGAAAATGAAGGTACAACATACCCAAACTTATGGGACACAATGAAAGCTGTGCTAAGAGGAAAACTCATAGCGCTGAGTGCCTGCAGAAAGAAACAGGAAAGAGCATATGTCAGCAGCTTGACAGCACACCTAAAAGCTCTAGAACAAAAAGAAGCAAATACACCCAGGAGGAGTAGAAGGCAGGAAATAATCAAACTCAGAGCTGAAATCAACCAAGTAGAAACAAAAAGGACCATAGAAAGAATCAACAGAACCAAAAGTTGGTTCTTTGAGAAAATCAACAAGATAGATAAACCCTTAGCCAGATTAACGAGAGGACACAGAGAGTGTGTCCAAATTAACAAAATCAGAAATGAAAAGGGAGACATAACTACAGATTCAGAGGAAATTCAAAAAATCATCAGATCTTACTATAAAAGCCTATATTCAACAAAACTTGAAAATCTGCAGGAAATGGACAATTTCCTAGACAGATACCAGGTACCGAAGTTAAATCAGGAACAGATAAACCAGTTAAACAACCCCATAACTCCTAAGGAAATAGAAGCAGTCATTAAAGGTCTCCCAACCAAAAAGAGCCCAGGTCCAGACGGGTTTAGTGCAGAATTCTATCAGACCTTCATAGAAGACCTCATACCAATATTATCCAAACTATTCCACAAAATTGAAACAGATGGAGCACTACCGAACTCCTTCTATGAAGCCACAATTACTCTTATACCTAAACCACACAAAGACCCAACAAAGAAAGAGAACTTCAGACCAATTTCCCTTATGAACATCGACGCAAAAATACTCAACAAAATTCTGGCAAACCGAATCCAAGAGCACATCAAAACAATCATCCACCATGATCAAGTAGGCTTCATCCCAGGCATGCGGGGATGGTTTAATATACGGAAAACCATCAACGTGATCCATTATATAAACAAACTGAAAGAACAAAACCACATGATCATTTCATTAGATGCTGAGAAAGCATTTGACAAAATTCAACACCCCTTCATGATAAAAGTCCTGGAAAGAATAGGAATTCAAGGCCCATACCTAAAACATAGTAAAAAAAGCCATATACAGCAAACCAGTGGCTAACATTAAACTAAATGGAGAGAAACTTGAAGCAATCCCACTAAAAAATCAGGGACTAGACAAGGCTGCCCACTCTCCCTACTTATTCAATATAGTTCTTGAAGTTCTAGCCAGAGCAATCAGACAACAAAAGGAGGTCAAGGGATACAGATCGAAAAGAAGAAGTCAAAATATCACTATTTGCAGATGATATGATAGTATATTTAAGTGATCCCAAAAGTTCCACCAGAGAACTACTAAAGCTGATAAACAACTTCAGCAAAGTGGCTGGGTATAAAATTAACTCAAATAAATCAGTAGCCTTCCTCTACACAAAAGAGAAACAAGCCGAGAAAGAAATTAGGGAAACGACACCCTTCATAATAGACCCAAATAATATAAAGTACCTCGGTGTGACTTTAACCAAGCAAGTAAAAGATTTGTACAACAAGAACTTCAAGACACTGAAGAAAGAAATTGAAGAAGACCTCAGAAGATGGAAAGATCTCCCATGCTCATGGATTGGCAGGATTAATATAGTAAAAATGGCCATTTTACCAAAAGCGATCTACAGATTCAATGCAATCCCCATCAAAATACCAATCCAATTCTTCAAAGAGTTAGACAGAACAATTTGCAAATTCATCTGGAATAACAAAAAACCCAGGATAGCTAAAACTATCCTCAACAATAAAAGGACTTCAGGGGAATCACTATCCCTGAACTCAAGCAGTATTACAGAGCAATAGTGATAAAAACTGCATGGTATTGGTACAGAGACAGACAGATAGACCAATGGAATAGAATTGAAGACCCAGAAATGAACCCACACACCTATGGTCACTTGATTTTTGACAAAGGAGCACAAACCATCCAATGGAAAAAAGATAGCATTTTCAGCAAATGGTGCTGGTTCAACTGGAGGTCAACATGTAGAAGAATGCAGATCGATCCATGCTTATCACCCTGTACAAAGCTTAAGTCCAAGTGGATCAAGGACCTCCACATCAAACCAGACACACTCAAACTAATAGAAGAAAAACTAGGGAAGCATCTGGAACACATGGGCACTGGAAAAAATTTCCTGAACAAAACACCAATGGCTTATGCTCTAAGATCAAGAATCGACAAATGGGATCTCATAAAACTGCAAAGCTTCTGTAAGGCAAAGGACACTGTGGTTAGGACAAAACGGCAACCAACAGATTGGGAAAAGATCTTTACCAATCCTACAACAGATAGAGGCCTTATATCCAAAATATACAAAGAACTCAAAAAGTTAGACCGCAGGGAGACAAATAACCCTATTAAAAAATGGGGTTCAGAGCTAAACAAAGAATTCACAGCTGAGGAATGCCGAATGGCTGAGAAACACCTAAAGAAATGTTCAACATCTTTAGTCATCAGGGAAATGCAAATCAAAACAACCCTGAGATTTCACCTCACACCAGTGAGAATGGCTAAGATCAAAAACTCAGGTGACAGCAAATGCTGGCGAGGATGTGGAGAAAGAGGAACACCTCCATTGTTGGTGGGGTTGCAGACTGGTACAACCATTCTGGAAATCAGTCTGGAGGTTCCTCAGAAAATTGGACATTGAACTGCCTGAGGATCCAGCTATACCTCTCTTGGGCATATACCCAAAAGATGCCCCAACATATAAAAAAGACACGTGCTCCACTATGTTCATCGCAGCCTTATTTATAATAGCCAGAAGCTGGAAAGAACCCAGATGCCCTTCAACAGAGGAATGGATACAGAAAATGTGGTACATCTACACAATGGAATATTACTCAGCTATCAAAAAACAACGACTTTATGAAATTTGAGGCAAATGGTTGGAACTGGAAAATATCATCCTGAGTGAGCTAACCCAATCACAGAAAGACATACATGGTATGCACTCATTGATAAGTGGCTATTAGCCCAAATGCTTGAATTACCCTAGATGCCTAGAACAAATGAAACTCAAGACGGATGATCAAAATGTGAATGCTTCACCCTTCTTTAAAAGGGGAACAAGAATACCCTTTGGCAGGGAAGAGAGAGGCAAAGATTAAAACAGAGACTGAAGGAACACCCATTCAGAGCCTGCCCCACATGTGGCCCATACATATACAGCCACCCAATTAGACAAGATGGATGAAGCAAAGAAGTGCAGACCGACAGGAGCCGGATGTAGATCGATCCTGAGAGACACAGCCAGAATACAGCAAATACAGAGGCGAATGCCAGCAGCAAACCACTGAACTGAGAACGGGACCCCTGCTGAAGGAATCAGAGAAAGAACTGAAGAGCTTGAAGGGGCTTGAGACCCCATATGTACAACAATGCCAAGCAACCAGAGCTTCCAGGGACTAAGCCACTACCTAAAGACTATACATGGACTGACCCTGACCTGACCTCATAGGTAGCAATGAATATCCTAGTAAGAGCACCAACTATGACCCAGGACAAAGAGTCTCTGTTCTTCTTTATCTTCATGCAGAAGAAGTATGTTGCAGAGCAAAACTTCAGCTTCTTTCTACTCCCAACAAATACTTCAAACTGAGTATCATTTGCATCTTTCCTCATAAGGACCTCATCCATCTTGTGCCTTAACATGATGAGATGATGCTAGAGGACATTATTATTTCATGTTTCTATTCTGAGAAAGATGTCTCTCTTCAACTTAACTACTAGCTGACAAAAATAACGTTGAACATCTGCAAGAGAAAACAACTTGAATCCAATTTCCTTTCACATAGATTAAGAGCCCCATTCTCCTGTCATTTATGTAGCATATAACTCAATTTTTTGCAATATTTAAATGAGAGGCTAGTTTTTCAGGTCTGTCAATGTGGATGACATAAATTTTTTATTTTGTCCCTTCCACTGATGCACTGGATATATGAGCCCCTGTCAGGATGTGGCAGATCACAAGAGAAAGGGGACTCACACAGTAAAGACAGAAAGACCAATAAAAGGGAGAGGCTGTAAGAATAATCTCTTTTGAGAAAACAAAGCACACCTGCTGTTTTCATGAGCAGAACCTAATTCACCTGCATGAATCAGATATTTCATGGTCTGTAATTTGTAATTGATTGACAGTCAAGACCCCTATATACAGAGGTAACGGTTAGCATTGAAATATAAAGTCCTCTTATTGGTTCAAGTAAGTAAAAGGCCAAAAGCCAGCTAGCATCAGATAGAGGTTGATCAGGGGCTAGCTCAGAGTCACCAGCATCCGTTTCTTTATCTGTTGGATTGATTTCCTTTGTGTTGGTTTCATTATTACATAGGGCTCATCCAAATAGGAGACAATTGACTACAGTTATCCCCAGGCTCTTAGGTTCATTAAGGAAAAAAAACCAGCTTCTTGGACCACTTTCAGGGTTAAGTTAGGAAAACACTTAAAGACTCTTAGGTCTTTAAATCAATGGCAATTTAATTCTGAGGGTTGTTTGTGTGGATGATAGAATGACTAAGAATAGAAAAAGAAAGAATGAATCAGTTAGAACAGTAGAAGAGGACTACCGCTACCACCTTCAGGGCTGTCGAGATGGAGGAAAAGGGAGAAGGTGCTTTTATTATTATCAGACTGCAGGAGCAAAGTCAGTATCAGAATCTAGACCATGGCAAGTGTGTTGTCCAAACACCAGCCATGGAGAGGACGTAACTCTCATGAAGACGCTGTCCAAAGCATGGCTTCCTCTATCTGCCCTCTGTGCTCTTCCCCATGTCACTCTGTGGAGGTGCCCAGCTGGAAGTCAGTGATGAAACCGTCTTGGAGATGTGGTTACTTACAATATAAGCATTCCAATAGGCAAGAGAGAATCTGCACATTAGACCACTTGTGCTTATCTCTCATGGTTATCTTCAACCAGGATCTGTTGACTTCCCTTTCCCGAATTAACATCAAAGACAATGACATCCTGAGAAGATCTTCTTGGGGTAGTGGAGTCTCTGATCTGTTTAGTGCCTGGGGAGTCTATGTCAACATATCACTCAGAGCGATGTATTTCCCTTGATCAGATAGTTCTGAAGATCATAAGGAATTCTTACTCGGTATATGTGGAGGTAGGAGAGGGTGACTGAAATAAATCTTTGTTCTTGGTGGATATATCACTAATGGGAACTACTGGCCTGAATGGTTCCACTGTGAAGAACTTTCAGCCAGTAGAGGTTGGTATGATTTCAGTAGGGGCTCTAGACCAGTGAATGGCTGTAGGGAAAGATATATAAACAGTGTGCCAGCTACAAGGATAAGATGGTACCTATGATCTAGAAGCAGCTAGGTACAAGGGACTGAGCAAAGGCAGATGAGAGACAAGACTCTTACTACCATTGAATATGGAAAATGGGAAGGCTATCAGAACGTAATTGGAGGTGCCTATCTTAATTGAACATATAGATCAAAAGCTACCAAAATAACTACATAGTGCGTGTGTGTGTGTGTGTGTGTGTGTGTGTGTGTGTGTATGTGTGACCATGTGTAAATGCACACAGGCATATGTTACATGCCTATTTATCTGACTCTGTGTCTATTGACATCTAATTGTAACACTCCATTAGCAATGAACACTGGTCCCCACATCTTGGTTTGTAAACACCATTTGATTTTTCATGGAAAGAAACCAGGAGTACTGGTGGAAGTGGCTGGTTTCAGCCGTAGAGGACTAAGACAAGAAAAGCATATGATAATCTTAGAACATCATGCATGTGAATGTTAAGTTCCCAAAGAATGATAGAGACATGATGAAACAGAGGACTCAACTGAAGAAGCTTCTGTGACCCAAGTATAAGAGAAATTAAGCATGATGACAAGTAATATTGATATAACATTGAACAAAATAGGAGTCTAGAGATTGAAACAAATAAATACATATGTATATAAATGATGGAGTAAGGATAAAAGCATACTTATGGGAGATTGGCAACCGGTAACCATAGAAGAGACAATGGACTTAGACACTACTGCTTGGTTGTTGGGTGCCCAGCAGCGTAGTAACTGACTTACAAGGTCGTCATCCTTGAATGTAAGCTAGTGAGTGAAAATGCGCTGAGACACTGGATGTTTACACAGTCTGAAAACACTTTCACACAGAAGAAAGCCAAAGACAGATCTAGTAAACAGCAGCTGAACTTAGTGAGAAGGTTAACATAACCAACAATACAGCAAATCAAAGTCATGTACACCGTGACTCTCCCCTGGTATCCCTCAGAAAAGCTCATTATGCAAATGTAATCTTGAGGAGATATCAGACAAAAGCAAATTTAGGGACGATCTACAGAGCAACTGACGTAGACATTTCCAGAATAACAAGACCGTGACTGGCACAGAAAGGCCAAAAACTGCTTTGAGTGGAAATAAACTAAAAGAAATGACAACCTGATGCAATATGAGATTTGGGGTTGGGATCTTGACCCTTAAAAGTCATTATTGTGAAAGTAGAGATTGCAATATATGGTGGCATAAAGTCAGTGCCAAAAGCTACTTTCATAGGTGCACTCTGGCTTTCTGAAAGGATGTCTACTGTTTAATAAGTCTATATGAAGTGAGCGAGGGCAAGGAATAAGTTGTAATCAACTCTCAACTTACTGAATAAAAAGAAATGTGTCTCCACATATGTGTGTGTGTGTACTCAGGTACATGTGTGTCTGTGTGTGTATGTGTGTGTGTGTGCCTGTGTGTGTGTCTGTGTGTGTGTGTGTGTCTGCGTCTGTGTGTATGTGTATATGTAGAAAGAAAGAATGGACAATAAGAAAGATGCAGTTTGTTGTGGGGATCAGATGTCTAGAGTTCTCTTTTAGTCCTCAACTTCTTTGTCTTTTGCTTACTTTTTAAAGGATCCAATGGTAAAAATCTCCTGGATGCTGGGCCTTCATCTTGCAAATACGTTTATACGCCTGTAGCTCACTCTTTCTCTTGATGTCCATATGTCTTTGTAGGACTGGTATGCAGGAAGAGATCCTAGCTTTGTGGTGCCTAAAATGTTACATGATTTGTGAATTCATTTTTAGGAAAATGAATATGAAATTTCAAATTCTAATTTAGAAGGGTTTAAGTGTGACTATGTGTCTATGTGTCATAATAGCAAGTGACTTCTATGACGTTGAGACAGATTCTATACTTCCTTGGGCACGGGTGGGATGGGATGGGCAAACAAAAGTGCTTTGTTTCTCTCCTTGTTTCTGAGATCTCTCTCACCAACTGAGAAAAGGCTATAAATGTTTTGAGTTTAGATCCTGAGGGGTGGGAAGCAATGGGCCAACTCTCCAGCCTTTAGTGCTGTCAACCAGAAGCTACCCTTAGCAAATGGACTAGAAGAAAACTTAGCCTTCTTACAGGTGGAATGACATAAATCTCAATAAAGAATGATGGGAGGGTCTACCATGTGGCCAGGGTTTCTTTCTACTCATGATGCTGCTTCACCCAAGAAATTTTTTGTGATCCAAAGTATGCAGGTCTATAAAACAGGTATATAAATAAAACATTTTGTGATAATAAATCGTAAATAGATGCTTCTAAAACATTTCTTTGGTACATATAATTTTACTATTTACTAAAGACGAGAGCGTATTTACATGCTAATGGGATAGATGTGTTTATTTTTACATAAAGAAGTAAATCTTGTTTGAATGTTTCACACATGGGACAGAGTGCCTTCAAGATTTTTCAGAGTTGACCAGAACTTGGATCTTGTAATTGCCAATTCTGAGATCATCACTTTGTGTAAATATATGGTATAAACTGGCAGAAGCATGTTTAGGATCAATTCAGAAACTGGTGAAACTTCTGTCTTAATTTTGAGCCAAAATGCATTTAATAAATTTTTATTTCTTTATAAACAACTAGAAAAAAACACCGACTTTTAAAATCAACTATTTGAATATAATACAATCTAAACAAACACTAACTTGACTCATGCTGAGGAACGACGTTAAGAAAATACTAAAATTCTTTTTGTTTTTCATAATTAAGTCTGTGTGTTTCTATAAGAGCATACTACTGAATGTAAAAAAACACTGTGGTTTCTAACATACCATAGCCTTGAATCTGAGTCAAGGTGTTTGAGACCACATTCTTTAGAGTGCCTACATTGTGTGTACAGAACCAAGGTTGAAGTAGAGTCACATGATCCCAGAGGAACCCCACCAGAAACACTTCAGATTCATTGTGCATCCTCATCCTAGACTACATGCCAAGGTTAAGAAAACAGCTGTCCATATGCCTTCTTCTCCAGCTCTCCCCTTCACATGACAACACGCCAAGAGAGGTCCTCATCTATTCAAAGGGAATATGTTGTTTGTTGTGTATGGGGGTGGGTGAGGAATAAAACTGAAAACTAGGGGAGAATGTAACATGGGAGTCATGCTAGAAATACTGTTCCCTCTACCAAGCACTTCACCAAAATGAAGCTTCCTTCACTTTTATGTCACAACTCATCACAGAACTGAGACAGTTCATAATATTATCCATCACGCTATAATAGTGTCCTTGGATGCTACAAAAGAACACATGTGGCTATATTGCCAGTTTGTTATTTTTAGTTCAGGAAAAATTTGACTATGGGGAGAAATTTCAAGAAAATCACCCAGCCTCCAGCCTATACACAGAGTGCTAACAGCACATCTGTCAGCAAGAACCGCCAGTTACTTCGTCAGATGTATGCAGGTGACCCAGGCTTGCTTCCTGGCCTTTGCTTATCCTAGCAGACAGCATTCACAGCAGTGGGTTTTCTCCCCAGAGCTTCTGCATCTGCCTGAACTCCTCCAGCCCCACAGCCAGAAGAAGAACCACTGCCTTTGATCTTCACGTGCCTGGCTCCTTCTGATTCTCCTCGATTCACTGGGATGTCAGTCCCATGTGAACGTCTCACCTGACTCTTGATTCAGGTCATAAAACGCACTACTACATGGAGAACTACTACATGGAGAAGCTTGCTTCTGGTATCCACACGAAGCAAAGACTTTGTCCTGTTCATCATGACATACATATGACATCATCATCATTCACCCAGCACATTGCCAGGCACACAGCGGGTTTTCAGAACACTGCTAATTTAACAACCACATTGAAATGAGAAAAACAGAGAAAAAGAGTCATTAGCTGGTGAGCCCCTAGTTTCTTTTTGGAAAGGTCTCTTTGTGAAATGTACCAAACAGATTCACAAATCCAAATAGGACTACATAGCTTTAAAATAGCAATAGGTCCATTTTCTCTCCAGTTCATTCAGCCATACTGAAATCTCTGACATCATATAGAAGGTATGTGACAAAACTCAATCACTTGGTGCCTGTAAAAGTGGATCAATGATTGATGGAGAACACATAGTAGGCATTCGGGTAGAAAAGCTGAAAAGAGCTCCTGTCTAACTATAGATGCTCAGCCAGCCATGGCCAGCTCCACCTGGTCACCAACTGTATAGGGATGTAAGTCTCCAGCAGTCCCAGAACTGGGTTGATTTGGACCATAGTCCTAAAATGAGATTCACTGTAGATGAGACTTCTGAGGGACTGGTAGGCCAAGAGGGTCATCAAAACTGTTGCCATATTCTGGATTAGTCAGCTGATTAGAGCTCTGCTCATTTTACCAGGACCAGCCTGTGCCCTGAATGGGAGAAAAGCAGATGTGCCTTCAACCTGCATCTTAGAAAGGCACTATTTCCCTATCTATACATCCTCAGTTGAAAAGTATCAACCTATCAAGCGCCATTGCTTAGCCTAATGTGAACACGTTCCAAACACTTACATTTATCTACAATGTATCAAAACCATATAAAGTGAAGCTTTTTTTTAAACAAATACTGAATATTTAAAGTAACTTACTAACTGGCTGTGTCCATAAAATGTTAACAACCCAGTATACAGTAGAGTATTGACTCCTGCAGATGCCCAATCTACCACACACACTTCACTAACTCAGGAAAAGATCAAAGTTCAAAATAGGAAGCCAGATTTCTAGACCACCTCAGAAGCAAAGAATTATAAGTCAAATCATACCCAAATAAGGACCATTCACCTTTATCAAACACTCACTATACACAAACACTATGTTAAGTACTCCCTCCCTAACTCGGGTTATATTCATTCTTGAACCTCAGATTTCCATCTTAAGTACTGTCAGAGATGTAAACAGTACTCTAGCGTCAATGTGGAGTGGCCAGCTTTTTGGCATTGCAACATCAGGGTGTTGTCGTCTTCTATGAATGTGTTGTCTTGTGTTCATAGCTGTCCTAGGATACATGTGACCCTTAGGCTACAGGATGGACAGACAGGAATGGACAGAAATAACACCTGCCATGCATCTATTTATTACGAGGCTCTACCTACTCTGAAGTAAACAAGGAGATGTAAGACAGCTTCCTTCAGGTTACCCAAGAAACGAGCAACCTCAAATGGTCACTCTAGCTGGGTCCTCAGTGAGAATTAGTCAGCAAAGTTCAGGTCAACTGATCACTCAGGTACTAAGGCTTCTAAACTCAAACCTTGACTCCCTCAACAAGTAGAAAGGAGGAGGACAAATCACTGTGTCAGAATTAGCCTCCATATGAGCTTTCTGACAGCATCCTTTTGCTTCAGTTGCTAACCTACTTTTATATGTTACAGGCTTACTATACTAAGATAGTCTTTTAGATAAATCACTTGTGTTAGATCAGTAGGTTCATAACCTTACTAATGCTGCAACCCTTTAATACAGTCCCTCATGTTGTGGTGACCCCCAACCGTAAAATTATTTTCATTGCTACTTCATAACTGTAATTTTGCTACTGTTATGAATGAAAAGATAAATATCTGTGTTTTCTGATGGTCTTAAGTGGCCCCTGCGAATGGGATGACCCACAGGTTGAGATACACTATGCTAGAAGCTTCAACACTTTGCAGTGGTTGTTTGTGTTTTAGAGGCCATACCTAGTCCTAGCTGAAAAGACAAAAGGCCACTGCCGTTGGAGTCCTCAAGAGAATATTCATACAATCAATGCTATAAATTGACTATGGCTGAAATTCGTCTGTCTCCAAAAGGCACCATTCAGGCCCCAAAGACCCTACATGCTATGATCATGACCTATCTGTGTACACTGAGGAAAACAGCATAAAGAGAGTACTGAGACCAGACACAGTTCAATACAGTGAAGGCTCCTAATGATGCTAATTACCCTCCACAGGGAATGGGGTGGTCCTCGATACAGGGGGAACTAAGTTAGAGGAGCTCTGATTCTTTTACTCCTCAGTCCTTGTATTTCTAGCCCTCCAGACAAGCTAAGGCATTCGTTTCTCCTCTAAAGAACTTAGAATGCTACAGTGCCTGACCATGGTTGGCTGGGGAAGGTCACCTTTTTCTTAAAAGCTACTGCAGCTGTCGAAGTTTGCAACTCTCCACTGTGATGCCTAACACGGTCTCCCTCATGGTCCTTTTGCAAGGGAGCAACACTTTTCTTCTGCATTTTGCAGAGGCTGCCAATAAGATTTTTCTGGATCTATAATGCCCTCCAGGGAAATCTGTGTCTTGGAAGTGAACTGTGAGGGATTCAGGCAGATACTACGTTTTAAGTACCTTTAGTCAATAATCAGTTATTTCTACCTAAAACAACTGTGATTTGGTTGGGGTCCTCAAAAAAAAAAAAAACTTCATATGCTTGTGACAGTGACTTAGAAACTGTCACTACTGAGAAGCACTCACTACTCAGGCAAAGTGAGACCCCGAGTATCTTCTTCCCTTCTTATGGCCCCTTTGCTTTGAGTCAGATCCTGCTCAGTTCTGAGCTCAAGCACGTTACTCTCTTAACGGATTCCCCTCTAATCACTGATGGTGCAAGACTGACTGGCCCCGCACTTACAAAAACTTTCCCACCGCACAAAGCCGAAGACACAAAGATAAGAGCGACTAAGACCTTTCAAGTCAACTTTTACAGCATCCTCTTCCAGGCCTAAAAGGGCGTCTAAGATCTCCAGCCATCCTAAATCCGCAGTCACCTCAGAGTTCAGGGGCACCGCAGCCTAAACACAGACCACAAAGAGCCGGTTCTGCAGAATGGGAATGACTGCCCTGTGGTGGGAATTGGGGCTGTATCAGAAGCACGAGCCTTCCTAATGGAAGCCAGATTGTCCCCCAAGTGATAAGGGCTTCCCTGAGAACTACCTACCTTCCAGAAACAGGCCTACGATAACCATCAACCAGACCACAGTTTGGCCGAGACCGTTGATAACACATCACTAATTATGGCCCCTGCTCAGTCTCCCTCAGATATCTTTAAACAGAGAGATTATGACAGTTTCCCCAGGGTGGGCTGAGATACTTAGTCTCCATCTTCCCAGCCAGGCCACGTTGATGAAGATCTTGCCTTTCCTTTTCCCCATTTAGTTTGCTTTTGTGAAGTAGCTGGACCCGACCGGTTGGAGTTCTCACAGCCTTGAGCCTCAGTTACGTTCTATCAACGTCTCAAACGTTTCTAAGCACATTTACTGTTGCCTTACCATTTCTTTCCACTTGTTATTTTTACATGAGTCATGGGTGGTGTGGATGTTTTAACAATTTAGACTTTGATTTAAAATAATATTCAGATGGACCTGTGACTGAATTTGGCAAAGGATTAACATCGCCCCTAAGTGGGTTCGATGTGCAAAGGGTTTATGTGTTCCTTTTAGGAAAAACAATAAAAGCATATTCATACCTAAGAAGGACATTTGAATCTTTTTAGAGAAGAATAAAGTGAGTGATTTTTTTTTTATTATTAAACTCTACAGGAGTTCAAGTTTCATCTCAAAGAGCAGCGATAGACTAACTGTAAGGATAATGAAGCTATCATATCTATCTACACACACACACACACATTTATATACATATATATATATAATTTTCATTTATTCACTTATTCATCAGTTTGTCTGTTGTTTGTCTGTTCGTTTGTTTATCTCCCCACACACATTTCTATACTGGAGCAAGCCACGTTTCCCCTTTTGCACATCTTGCCAATAGAAGATGCTAGAGAGGGATCAAGGACTTGTTTCTTCTGATGGCTCCCTGGCTGCTCTATCTACCTGCTTCATCCATGATCCTTCATCCCTGGCAGCTGAGGCTACTTCTACCAGCAGTCATCCCTCTTTAGGGTCTTCCCACATTGCCAGCCTCATCACATACCACTTAGCGGTACCAGCCATTGGCAGCCAGAGCTAAAACCTGAACCCCTGACCCCTACTCCCTACTGTCCCCATCTCAGAGCTTCTGAGATGTCAGCGCTAGCCAGGCTGCTCTGTCTCCAATGACTTGATATAAACAGCAGCTAGGAGAGGCCCCTACCTCTGACACATAGTCCCAACTCCACGGGGCCTTTTGCAAAGTATCTAAGTTCTTAGAACCACAGTCAGGCCCCTTCCAGCAGTCATTGCCTATGAATGGATTGGCCCACCCTTTCATGATTTTTTACTAAGGCAACACTTATTAATCGATTACTTAAATTTTCTCCACCAGTACAGCTTAGCTTCCATCTATTAGATTGCTTCTTGGTTGCAATAGCTGTCTTGGAGGGTAAAATAGGGAAGAGTTCATCAGCGTAAGGATTATTTAATAACCAAATAACTTCAGGCATCACTGGGTTAAGCAAGGTTAAGAAAGGTTCCTGGGAAGGACTTCCTAGAGCCTGTGTAAATGCTGCTGTGCACTGAGGGTTTATAAGTGAAGGGTACCACTCAGATTAATTGAGCATCATGCTTAGTGTGAAATGTGTCATGAGATTAATATTCCACAGAACAAATGTTCACAAATGCTGGATTCAAACAACAGGCCCTTAACCTCTCAAGAAAATTTATCCATGCAGTACCTTGCTGAGTTTAAGGCACTTACTTTAAAATAGAAAAACAAGACCCTGATAGGCGCTCTACACATCTCTTCCAGGTTAGCTCCTTTTCCTCCTGAGACATAGCAGAAAAAAAGACTGCAAGAGATTATTTTTAAAAAGAAAGCACTAACATTGTAGTTACAATCCCAAATAGATAGTTTTAAAAAAAAAAATTCATGAGGTATAATGCTACATTTGGGTAACAGTTTTAACCTAAGGAATTAATGAACTTTGTTTCTCTTTATAAAGATGTAGTATTCCTACTTATTAGTGAGAATTCTCCTCCGTCTTCTGATCAATCCAGTCATAGCATTAACCCTCCAATTTCCTATAATTGTGAGTGCAATAGACTGAGAAAATCTTACTTTCTTTTTATTCCTTAAAGCATACAAAAGTTTACATTTTTCTTTACCTCAAGGGCAATTTGAAAGATAAAGAAATGCCAAGTCTGTGTGAAAATGACACAGAAAGGGTAAGAAATTGCCTGGTGACCATGGCTACTTCTGGTCCTCTGTGACTCTTGCTCTCTCGTCTCCAGGGTCTCCTTCGGTGCTTATTCAGGGCCTGCTCATTTTGCAGACACAGCTCAGGTGGTATTTTTCACTAGGGAATCTTTAACTGCTGTGATTCACCAGTCTCTTCCTTCTCTGAAGTTCTAATTTGAATCTGTCAATAGTAACTTTGGGTTATTATGGGAAACCTCAGTACTGTGGGTTCAAGTACATTACAGATACTTTGACTACAAAGGACACAGTATCCAGTAACCACAGCATCATAACATGGTCTGTTGGGGAATTTGCTTCTAATTTCTGAATTTTCCTGTATTGTATACACTTAATATATAGTATTCACAGTGATGGGAACAATTTCATGGGAACTCAGATTCCCAGACCTCGGTGGGTTTTAAAGCCTAGGTGATCACCTGCTTATTTTAGAACTCAGTGCCTTGCCTGTAATGAGCACTCATCAGATGGTAGTTATTGGTGATGATGATGATCCCAGAATCAGAATATTTGAGATTCCATCTGGGATCTCAAGGGGCTTAGATGAACGGTGTGCTTGTTTGAACAATATCTAAGTTCCAATGATGGAAAATTAGACTGAGTTGTAAGAAACGTGGAAAGAACACTAATTTGGACTCAGTCATAATGTGGCTTTGTAAACTCCCTGCTTACTGTGTGACTTTGGGCAAATAGATTCACAGATCACTTAATGGCAAGGCAATGTCATCGTTGTGCACAGACCATAGAGTGTTCTTAAATAACAATGGCTGCAATGTCACCAGGCAGTACGAATTTACACTAGAACCTTCTTCTATGCAGTCCAGCATCGACCAAAACATTGTCTTGTGGCGTATGAAAGAATATGACTTTCCCTACAATCAATATCCTTGTTTATAAAATAATGCCGACTGAACATAGAGGTACATGACTGTATTCCCAGTATTTGGGAAGTGGAGGCAGAAGGATTAGGAGTTCAAGGATAAGCTTGACTTCGCTTGAGTACATGGGTGATGACTGATCATATAAAAGCAAGTGCTGGTGTAAGTGATTAGCAACTGGCAACCACAGTTGCTGTTGCTACTGCTATTACTTAGAATAGGTTTACACTCAGGTATGTAAAACAGACAGCCATCTACCTCAAAGGAAGGCATTCACCTGCCTGAAACAGAATTTGTTCCCACAGGTTTAAGGATTGCTCCTTATTAAGACATTTAATTCATCAATCTCCCATCAACATTTACTACTCAATGTGGATTTTTGTTTTCAGCTCGGGTAGCTTAGTAATACACTAACTCACTCTTGTGGCCATCATTTGCATCCGGGTATCAGAGGATCCCAGATGTACCAATGCAGAAATAAATAAAATGTCCACAAACCTGTCCTTTAACGGGCTTGAAGTTTTGTGAAATTGCTTGAGAAAAAAGCAGAGAGAAAGTGGAAGTTAAGTAAAGGATCACTAAGGTCACTAAAATACTGCAATGACAGGATCAGTGGACAACAGTGAGGTTTAACTACCCAAGAATATTACCTAGCAACCACTTGCAAGAGTTACTTTTACACCGTTATGAACAGCACCCAACAGAAACAAGGTAAGGAGTGAAAGGTTTCTTTGAGCTCATAGTTTAAGGGGACCCAGACCACTACGTTGAAGAAGGCACAACAGCTGGGGCATTACCAATAGCAACAGGAACTTTTGGCATCCATTATCATGTCTTGGGGGATTCAGAAACAGAGAGCTTGGGCTGGAGCTCGGCCAAGCTATAAATCTCAAGGTTCACCCTTAATAACTCGCTTTCTCAGGGTACACCTCATGTCTAAAAGATTCTAAAATCTCCCATAACTACATACAGCACGAGCTGAAGATCAAGTTTTCAAACACCTGAGCCTACAGGGGACATTTTACACCCATACCATAACATTCTGCCCCTGTCCCCGTAGGCTAATAGCCATCTCATAATGCAGAATTCATTCACACTAATGTTGAGTCTCCATAGTTTTAACAATCTCAACAGATTTCAGAAAGACTTTCTTATCCAGAATAGCAGATACGTTTTGAATTCCACAAAATGTTGTGTGGCATCTGTCTATTTCACATAGACTAGAAAGATCAGCAGTGTCGGGGAAAGCCAATCTGCTACCTATACTAACTAGCACAACAGAAACTGCAGATACATCCTTCTGAATATGTGAAATTTTCTCCTCAAATAAGGACTTAGCGACTAAGTTAGTTTGGTTGATGTTGAGTTGTTGCTGTTGCTGTTGCTGTTGTTGTTGCTGTTGTTGTTGTTGTTGTTGTTGTTGTTGTTGTTTTTGTTGCTGCTGTTGTTGCTTTTGCTGCTGCTGCTGCTACTACTACTACTACTACTACTACTACTACTACTTGGCAAACTTAAAGGCTATAGAGAGAGGTGTCTCAGCAGCAAAGGGTACTCATTTCTCTTGAGTACCTGGTTCCCAGCACCCATGTGGCACAGCTCAAAACTGCCTATGTGTCCAGGTCCAAGGATCTGCGGGTTATATGTTACACACAGATACTTACACATATACATAAAAAGAAACCCAAATACAATGTTAAAGTAAAGGTAAATTGTAGGCCTGTTTTAATGGATGCTCTCATTCATTAAAAAGAACGGAAAGGCTGTTCAGCGGTTGAGAGTGTGCATTGGTCTTTTGAGAACTGGACTTCTGTTCCCAGTATCTGCATCGAACAGCTCGCAAACACCTGTAATTCTAGTTTCAGAGGATTCATTGTCCACTGTGTTCCACAGGCATGTACATGGTGAACATAAACTCACATAGGTACACACACATACATAAATAATCCTGAACAAGTCTTTAAACAATTAGCTGTTAGAAAGTTAGTGTTGGTGAAACTAACCAGTTGCATGCAAACAACAGCTGGGATAATTAAACAGGCTTGGGTGGACCTATATTTGGCCTCATTCTCCTACCCATTAATTTGGAAGTCTCTATGCTTGGAAAAAAAAACTATAGAAGTATGTGCCATTAGAAAGTGTCGATAAGTGGTTGGGGATTTAGCTCAGTGGTAGAGCACTTGCCTCAGGAAGCACAAGGCCCTGGGTTCGGTCCCCAGCTCGAAAAAAAAAAAAAAAAGAACCAAAAAAAAAAAAAAGAAAGTGTCGATAAGTCACTTTTTTCAGTAATCCCTTCTCAATTCATCCACACTAGTTAAGACTTAGCAGAGTTTCTCTTTGAAGACTTTGAAGTCTGATTTAAATACTCTCACACCCTCCTATTTGTCTTGCTTCCTCTTCTGACTCCACCATGTAAATTCCACCTTCCCTCCCCTGCTTTATTTTGGCTGTATCTCTATATTGGGAAACAAACTTAGGGCAACTGCTCCAAGTTTAAACCATTTCTTCCTTTTACTCAGAAGATTATCAAGTGATGGTTTCAAATCGGAGTTAATAGCTTGACATGTTTTTTAATTTATGAGCATGTGGCATCTGATGGGAAGTGATCAAGCTTTATGATCTATGTCTGCGTTTGCAGTGTATTGACACGCAGAGTTTGCGTATTTGGCTTCCGAAAATGGATTTAATATGGACAGATTAGCTGGCTGTTTATGAAGGCCATGCCAAGCAACTACCCAGTAGACACACAGTCCTCCTAATCCCTCCAATATCCCCTCAATATTAAGGCTGAGTCAAGGCTGCGCGTGCCCTCCATCAGAATAGTAACAGGAACAACTCTTCATATTTGTATAATGCTTAATATTTTTTCAAAGCACTGTTGTTAAATGTCATACCCTCCCCATCTGCGTGCGATGATAGGAAACTAAGGAGAATTTCATTTTCCTCATTAAAATAAAGCAAGAAAACGTTAATGCCAGAGGAAACAGAGCTTCCAGGCCACGGTCCACATTCATTAGCAGAACACTGCTAAAAACTGCTGAACTGCAGGTTGCACTGGGTACCGTGGACAGTTGAATCTGTCTAGTTACCTCTCCTCAGTTTCTCCAGAGAGCAATGGCTGCTCTTCTCTTTAGCTCTCCTCCACTGAGACAGCAGTCACCTGTCAGGGGAAGAAGGTGAGAAGCAGCTGCTGCTGTATCTCTTCAGCAGGCCCTGCCTGTTATGATCAGTGTTACCTCACAAAGCCCTCTCCACTGCCCTCCAGATTGGAAGTCTCACCTTTGATTCAGCCGTTCTCAGCACAATCTTCCCAGAAGTGCAAGATGCTCCCCCACCCCCAGTCAGTGCAGACATAGTCATGCTTTTTCACCTGCTAAGTGGCTCTGGGACATCCCCAAGTCCTCAAGGTTGGACACACCGAATTCCCTTCTATCACAGCTTTGCTGAGGTCCCTGTCACCTGTGAAAGCAGTCACAACAGACTCTGTTGACAGAAGCAGAGTCTTCAGGACCCTGTGAAGCTTGGCAAATAAGAGTAGGAAGCATATCAGCTCCTGGAATGTGCCCAAAGCATTCTTCTGATCCGAACCTCGATCTTCGTATCTGGTCATACACTGTGGGTGTGACCTCTCTCCAGCTCCAGGGATGGAAAGTGAATCTGGTTCTCTGTGTTCTTGGCCTTGCTATTCCCAATCAAAGTATCCTCAGGCTGTGGCACTTTTTCAAAACCCCATGTCTTGTTTCAAGACAGCTCCCCCACTGTTAGTACCTTACAAAATCTCCGGGACTGTGTGGGATCCTGCCCTTTCCTCAACAGCTATACGAGTGCACCTAGAAAAAGTCCTGGGTGCCTGATCACTAGCATATGCACTGCCTACCTATATTTCCAACAGATTTGATCACCGATGCCAGTACCAGGATCCTCCTTTCAGCCTTCTCTGTGCTCTGAAGCTGGGCATAGCATGGGTCTGTCCCATAAATAGAAGGTAGAAGTAATGCTGGAACATCCGGGGACACTCTCAGTGCCAGAGGGTAATTCATCACACCCCCTCCAACCCATGTCTGCAATAACGCTGAACAGTGTTGAGACAAAGTCTCCATCAGACTGGCCTTGGACTACTATGATGAACCAATGACTGACCAACTACCAGAGGACACATAGCATGAATAGGAAACAAAGACATACTGTTTGTCCTCTAACCTTGGCATTGTTTGTTATTGCAGCATAGCCCAACATAACCTGACTAGTTTCTGAATGGTGGAGGGAAAAACCAGGCCATGGAAACTTAGTCAAGTGAATGGGCAATGCAGGTATTGATCTGACTGTTAGTTAAAGAGAGAATATAAGCCAAGTTTGACCAGGTAAGACACAGGACAGACACTATTGCCACAGGCCCAAAATGATTGGAGGCACATGTGGCTTGCCAAGATAACCCTACTCCCTGAAAGACTTATTTTGGAGAGGATGCACATTACACATTTTCTTTGCTACATTTTCAGAAACAAAGGAAAGGGGAAAGGGAGCCTGCCAAGCAGCGTTTATATTTAGCACTCACCATATGCGCATGTGCGGCGCAGAGTACAAAGCCATGTGCGGTCCCGCCAGATTGAAACCAGCAGGATAGAGAGCAGGAGATGCAACGCACAAGTGTGAGACTCGCTGTAGCATAAACGGAGGCATTTCTGAGAACAGAATGGCTCTTTGTGTCTTGACTTCCCAAAAGTATTCAGTAACTACTTCAGAACATTCCACCAGAGCCTAATCTTTACCTGCAACGCCATGTGTGAAAGGCAGCCTCTGATGGCTTTGAAGTGGACGGCAGTTATACAGGGCCCAGTAGCTTAATCCACTTTGCTACGGCCTCCATATGGAACTCTCTTCCGAACCAGAGGCTTTTTCCTTAGAGCCACAGAGTGGGGAAAAGATTTGGGGGGGCTAAGATGATGCTTACCTCCATCAAAGCCATTCTTAGGGCAACCATGTACCTCTTGACTATGGAGGGAGCATGAGAAGGAGGTGTTGGTACCCTGCAGATAGAAATGGATCTTGTCAGTCACAAGTAAGGGGAGAAAAACAAATGCATGGCTACCCAGCTGGCTGCAGGGTGGTGTGGGTAATCCCTGTTTAGCTGACTGCAGGGTAGTGGAACTACGTGATCTCCACTCAGCTGGTTCTCAGATGTCGTGACCACCACTGCAAACAGCCATGTGAGCATCAGGAAAAAAAGACTATTGCTTACCCAAGTTTTCTTAAATACATAACTGGTTTGTTCATGGCCTTTAATAGGGTAGAGAGATTAAGGGATTGATGTACCTGGAAGGTAAATCAGGTATATGTTTCTTCCACATGCGTGGCCAGTACTGTAATGACCACATGGGGAACAAAATCTGTCTTGTCTACATGATATTAAAGTCATCTTCCCCCATCATATTTCTTTCAGGAATTGGAGTAATATTTCATTCACATTTTGCCTCTCAAAGTCTTCAAATTACTGTTATTCCCCTCCCATTTCTTTCCAAGTACCCAGAATTGTCAGTGGGCATCACATCAGAACACATATGTGCCACCACCAACACACACAAGCATGCAGTTGGGGTAATCAAAGTGAACTATTTCTTTCTAGGCTAGAGACTTGCTAACAGTAGAAGTTTTAAGCCTCATACTCATTAGACAGAAGCTGAATCTTACTAAGAGCAAGCCATGCTATGGATTTGATGTTTGTGCCCCCTCCCCCTGAGATTCATATTTTAACTCCCAGGGATGGTATCAAAAGGTGGTTCATTGAGAGGTGAATTCGATACTGAGGCAGAATTGTCATGAACAGGATGACTGACCTTATAAAAGATTCATCAAGTAACTCACACTCCTTTCATCACATGAGCACAGGAGAAAAGGGTACCCTTCAAGGAACGGAATCCTCAGCAGACAGCCAATCTGTTGGCATCTTGATTTTGAACTTCCCAACTTCCATAACTGGAGATGATTTCCTGTTTGTTTATAAACCATTCAGTCTAAATATTTTTTCATAGATGCACAAGTGAATATTCTGAAACAATAATGTTCTACTTTGTGATGACTTTTTAAATTTTAAATATGATTAAAGTATCCACTTCTGTCCCCTGACTT
The DNA here is from genome assembly GCF_011064425.1 of Rattus rattus. Classification (NCBI taxonomy): domain Eukaryota; kingdom Metazoa; phylum Chordata; class Mammalia; order Rodentia; family Muridae; genus Rattus; species Rattus rattus. The sequence continues at coordinate 190,379,617 of NC_046156.1, forward strand.
CTAGAAAGGAATGGCGTTGACCCCATCCCACTCCTGCAGGTCAGAGTTATGCTTTCATACATTTGAGTTGTTCCAGTGGAAACCAGAAAAACGAACTTCTTGGGAGAATTTATATATAGGGGAGAAGAGACCATAGAACCGCCAATAGACTCTGGTTGCTCATGGTGAAGGTTATTCCAGCACATGCAATGGTTGACCCTGGAACTCTCACTTAGAGTCACAGTGGCAGAAAGAACTTGTAGAATTCTACAAATATCTGTACTTGGGTCTGAGAATCTCAAAAACCTTAAGCCCATAGGAAGAATCTTTCTGCTCAGTTTGCAAGGTGCATGATGGACTCTCCAGCCTCTAGGCAAGGCGGGTGCTATTCTTTTCCACAGACAGGGATTCCAGTGACATCCAGATGACACCATTCAAAATGATGGCCAGAGGTATGTTGAGTACCAGAGAAAGACTGTGGAATTGGAGCTTCTAAAGACCTGAACTTTCAGCCCACCTATACTGCAGCCTGCGTCAATCCCAGTTCACTATGGGAATGTGGTAGCTTCCCTGGGGAATTCAAAGATACCTGGAGAGGGGACGTTTCTGCTCCAATCCCTGTTTCTGCACAGCCCTCTGGAAAGTAACCGTTCACTGAGAGTGGTTTAGAGGCAGCTTAATGTTTCTTTTAATACAGGGATTTTTTTTTCTCCTAGAGTTTTCATTCTTACTTTGCTAAGAGCAGTTTACTGGTATGACATGTTTGGCTCTATAAAGCAGAATTAGCTACAAAGAGGCATTCTCTTTCCTCCCCACGGGACTTTTCTAGGTGGCTTCCAACCTCAGAATTGAAGCAGCATACCCGTCTACTCTATGATAAAAGATTTCAGGGCACATAAAATTTCAATCCCACATTTATTAACACTAGCCCTTAGTAGGACCAAAGCTCCTGAGAGAGTGGTCAGAATTAAAGACCCTCCAAAAGCATGACTCAGCAGCTGCTAGGGGTACAGGCCAGTGATCCCTAGCACTGGATGGGGAGACTAAGGCAGGAGCATTGTGAATTCAAAGTTAGCATGGGCTGCATTTTTGAGACTCTGGTTTGGATGGAAAAGTACCACTGATACGGTTTCCTACTCGCTTGGCAATGCCTAACACTCTACAGATTCATTCATTTGACCTCAGACCTGATCTTAGATGTGCTGTCTTAGTCAGGGTTTCTCTTCCTGCACAATCATCATGACCAAGAAGCAAGTTAGGGAGGAAAGGGTTTATTCAACTTACACTTCTACATTGCTGTTCATCACCAAAGGAAGTCAGGACTGGAATTCAAGCAGGTCAGGAAGCAGGAGCTGATGCAGAGGCCATGGAGGGATGTTACTTACTGGCTTGCTTCCCCTGGCTTGCTCAGCTTGCTTTCTTATAGAACCCAAGACTTCCAGCCCGGGGATGGTACCACCCTCAAGTGAACCTCCCCAACTGATCACTAGTTGAGAAAATGCCTTACAGCTGGATCTCATGGAGGCATTTTCTCAAGGGAGGCTCCTTTCTCTGTGATAACTCCAGCTTATGTCAAGTTGACACACAAAACAGCCAGTACACAAGTAAAACCCAGATCCTTCCCAAAAAATTATAGATAGATAGATAGATAGATAGATAGATAGATAGATAGATAGATAGATAGATAGATAGATACATACATAGATAGATAGATAGATAGATAGATAGATAGATAGATAGATATCAGAGACCACTGATTTCCCACTCAATCCATTCTTCCCTTCCTTCATATTCACAAAACATCAATAAGTTTTAGGTGGTTCTGAGACTAGCAGCTAAAACAGTTGAAGGGGAAACAAGACAATTTAGAACGCAATGGTATGGGTATATTTAAATCAGATTTCAAAGGCTTTGAGAAACTCTGTTGAACAGTTAAACATTCAGAAGCAAACAGCAAACAGACTTTCTCCAGAGTTTTAGGGATTAGGCAAAGATTCTTTCTTCTTTTTGAGGACAAAAGGCTACACTGTGAAAAAATAATAATTCACATTTTATTAAGAGCTTTCTAGTCCAGAACATAGCATTCAAGGGGTGGTACTCTCTAGGACCCTCTCCTTACTGAGGGCTTAGTGGCCGTTTAATAGCTGCTGGGGAAGGACAATCATTTATAGAGGTTGTATCCCACTGGGAGGCTCCATGCTCCAATGCATGGCCCCACACCCATGCACATATGGACATCAGTAAGTGGATTTAGGCAGTTATCAAAAAGAAAGAGTATTAAGGGGGGAAGGGGAAAGACATGAAGGGAAGAATAGGGTCACTGTGATACATGTAAGAAATTCTCAAGGATAAAGAAAAATTGAAAATACATAAAAATCTAAGCGCTTCTGTTCATCAAAAAGCATCATTAAGAACAGAATTGCTGCTGTGTGTGGGCTGCAAGCCTGTGGTCCCAGCTTCTGGGAAGCTGAAGCGAGAGGATCACAGTTCAAGGGCAGCCTAGACTACACAGTGAGACGGTATCCCCATAAACAGATGACCAACAACGATACAATAATACCTCCCCGAAGAACAACCACGTGGGAGTGGGCCTGAGATTGAAGCTCCGTGCAGAGCTCTTACCCAGCATACACTAGCTCCTCCGTAAAGGCTGGGTTCTGGAGAGTACCACTCCCTGAATGTTACATTTTGGGCTAGGAAGCTCTTAATAAAAATGTGAATCATTATTTTTTCCATGGTGTAGCCTTTTGTCCAAAAAAAAAAAAATCTTTGCCTAATCCCTAAAACTCTGGAGAAAATCTGTTTGCTGTTTAGGCCCTGGGTTTGATTTCTAACACTGCACATAAATAAAACAAAGAGAACCATGAAGAAAAAAAAGCACCCACAGGTCATTTCTAGAACAGGAAATGAAAGCAGAAAAGGAGATAATTTAATAGTACCAAGGAGGAAACAGGACCAGGTGCTCCTTAAGAGCTAATTAGCGTATGAAAGATATGCTCTGTATCTTTAGAAGGAAAAGGGTGTTTGACATAATTACAACCTTCAACTCTGGGACTACCACACATTTCCCTCAAGTACTAAAACAGCGTCTGCAAGCACAGCCAGCACACAAACAAACAGGTCAACAGAAAGCTCAGTGGCAACAGTCCTAATTACTGGTGAGGTAGTTGAACAGTTACAACAGTGGTTCTCAACCTGTGGGGCATGACCCCTTTTGGGGATCTAATGACCCTTTTGCAGGAGTTGCCATCTAGAGCATCAGAAACACAGATATTTACATTACAACTCATAGCCATAGCAAAACTGCAGTTGTGAAGTAGAAACAAAAATAATTTTATAGTTGGGGGTCACCACCACGTGAGGAACTGCTTTAAAGGGTCGCAGCATTAGGAAAGTTGAGAACCAGTGAGTTAGAACCTTCCCACACTGATGGACACAGGGTAATCTGAGATGATCTGGGAGCCTGTCAGGTAGGAGCTGATAAAGCCACATGTACTTAGCCCAAAGCCTATGTATTTCACACATGGAAATAGGCTTGACAAAGACAGGTATGTGTACACACCAATAGGGTTTGAATAAAACAAACCAGCTGAAAATTGCCTTTTGTCTACTAAATGAATAATCTATAGGTCAACACTTTGTTTATTAGAGTGCTGACCCGCACTGTATAGATGTTCCTCTGGGGGAATAAACTTGCTTTTTAGTCACAGTAGAAAATCCCACTGTTCTTGGAGTGTAGAGAGCACGGAAGGAGTGGCCAGTGTGTGCCCACAATCTAACTCTAGGTAGACATCTGGAACCAGACTTAGGATTGACATCTGTCTTAGTCAATGTCTGTTGTTGTGAAAAGACACCGTGACCATAGCAACTTTTATAAAGGAAAGCATTTAATTGGGGCTGGTTTCTGTTACAGAGGTTTAATCCGTTATTGTCCTGGTGGGAAGCAGGCAGGCAAGCAGCAGGAAGGAGAGAGAGAGAGAGAGAGAGAGAGAGAGAGAGAGAGAGAGAGAGAGAGAGACTGAGCCTGGCTTGAGAATTTAAAACATCAAAGTCCACCCCTAGGGACACATATCCTCCAACAAGGCCACGCCTATTCCATAAGCCACAACTCCTAATAGTGCCGCTCCCTGTGAGTCTATGGGGGCCATTTTCATTGAAAATGCCTCAAAAGCCAAGCACGACTACGTGCCAGTCAGAAGAGATAACTTTTTTTTTTTTTTTTTTTTTTTTTTATTAACTTGAGTATTTCTAATGTACATTTCGAGTGTTATTCCCTTTCCGGTTTCCGGGCAAACATCCCCCTCCCCCCTGCACTTTCTTATGGGTGTTCCCCTCCCCACCCTCCCCCCATTGCCGCCCTCCCCCCGACAGTCTAGTTCACTGGGGGTTCAGTCTTAGTAGGACCCAGGACTTCCCCTTACACTGGTGCTCTTACTAGGCTATTCATTGCTACCTACGAGGTCAGAGTCCAGGGTCAGTCCATGTATAGTCTTTAGGTAGTGGCTTAGTCCCTGGAAGCTCTGGTTGCTTGGCATTGTTGTACATATGGGGTCTCAAGCCCTTCAAGCTCTTCCAGTTCATTCTCTGATTCCTTCAACGGGTGTCCGTTCTCAGTTCAGTGGTTTGCTGCTGGCATTCGCCTCTGTATTTGCTGTATTCTGGCTGTGTCTCTCAGGATCGATCTACATCCGCCTCCTGTCGGTCTGCACTTCTTTGCTTCATCCATCTTGTCTAATTGGGTGGCTCTATATGTATGGGCCACATGTGGGCAGGCTCTGAATGGGTGTTCCTTCAGTCTCTGTTTTAATCTTTTGCCCCTCTCTTCCCTGCCAAGGGTATTCTTGTTCCCCTTTTAAAGAAGGAGTGAAGCATTCACATTTTGATCATCCGTCTTTAGTTTCATTTGTTCTAGGCATCTAGGGTAATTCAAGCATTTGGGCTAATAGCCACTTATCAGTGAGTACATACCATGTATGTCTTTCTGTGATTGGGTTAGCTCACTCAGGATGATATTTTCCAGGTCCAACCATTTGCCTACTAATTTCATAAAGTCGTTGTTTTTGATAGCTGAGTAATATTCCATTGTGTAGATGTACCACATTTTCTGTATCCATTCCTCTGTTGAAGGGCATCTGGGTTCTTTCCAGCTTCTGGCTATTATAAATAAGGCTGCTATGAACATAGTGGAGCTCGTGTCTTTTTTATATGTTGGGGCATCTTTTGGGTATATGCCCAAGAGAGGTATAGCTGGATCCTCAGGCAGTTCAATGTCCAATTTTCTGAGAAACCTCCAGACTGATTTCCAGAATGGTTGTAGCAGTCTGCAACCCCACCAACAATGGAGGAGTGTTCCTCTTTCTCCGCATCCTCGCCAGCATTTGCTGTCACCTGAGTTTTTGATCTTAGCCATTCTCACTGGTGTGAGGTGAAATCTCAGGGTTGTTTTGATTTGCATTTCCCTGATGACTAAAGATGTTGAACATTTCTTTAGGTGTTTCTCAGCCATTCGGCATTCCTCAGCTGTGAATTCTTTGTTTAGCTCTGAACCCCATTTTTTAATAGGGTTATTTGTCTCCCTGCGGTCTAACTTTTTGAGTTCTTTGTATATTTTGGATATAAGGCCTCTATCTGTTGTAGGATTGGTAAAGATCTTTTCCCAATCTGTTGGTTGCCGTTTTGTCCTGACCACAGTGTCCTTTGCCTTACAGAAGCTTTGTAGTTTTATGAGATCCCATTTGTCGATTCTTGATCTTAGAGCATAAGCCATTGGTGTTTTGTTCAGGAAATTTTTTCCAGTGCCCATGTGTTCCAGATGCTTCCCTAGTTTTTCTTCTATTAGTTTGAGTGTGTCTGGTTTGATGTGGAGGTCCTTGATCCACTTGGACTTAAGCTTTGTACAGGGTGATAAGCATGGATCGATCTGCATTCTTCTACATGTTGACCTCCAGTTGAACCAGCACCATTTGCTGAAAATGCTATCTTTTTTCCATTGGATGGTTTGGGCTCCTTTGTCAAAAATCAAGTGACCATAGGTGTGTGGGTTCATTTCTGGGTAGAAGAGATAACTTTGCATGTCAAGGAGATTGACTTTAAAAGCTCACTCTTAGGGGGCTGTTACCTTCTGTGTCTGCAATAGCTCACGTACACTTGTGTTCTGAATGCCTGGTCCCTGGCTGTGGTACTCTGTGGGGATGCTGTGGAGCCCTTAAGAGAAGAGGTACGGTTAGGGAAAACCAGTTACTGGATTCCTCCCAGATCTGCTTCTTGCTGTCCTGTGATATGAGGGGTCTCTCCACACACGCTCCAGGCACCCCACCATACCTTGTTTATACACCAAATCCTCTCCCCCCCCTCAGATGTTTCTACCAGGCATTTGTTTACAGCGACGGTGCTTAATATAGGGGTTGAAGAAGCAGTGATGGATGACAGAGTAAGTGGCCAGAAGACTCTGGCTGAAGACTTTGATGTCTTCCATTTGTTAATTTTTCATTATAAGGATGCCCAAATCAGAAGATCTCGGAGAAAAGACAAAGACAAACTGGTGGGGTTTCTTGGGGTTGGCAGAAGCACCTTAAAAGACACAAAGGAATTAATTCATTTTACCCAGCATTCTCACTCTTAAATCCCCTTAATGTATGCTCGCATGGCTATTTTTTGGTTGCTTGAGGCTGTGTGTTCATATTCATGTTTACTCATGTGTATTCATGTTTATCTTGCCTCTTTCTATGCAAACACTGTTCTGACTTGATCTGTGTGTTTAAAGAGAAGCCGAGATGGGCAAGATCTATCCACTGTGTTTAACGCCTGGCCCCTCTTTCTCCTTCCCACCTTGACTCTCTAGATTCTCCTCTTACCTTGTGTTTGCCATTACCACACTTCTGTTTCCTTTTCTCCCACAGAAACCAGAATCCAGGGAAAGACTTGAGAAACCCAATCATCAACAAAGGGCACCCTTGGTGATACTGTGCATCCTCATTACATCGATTGCATCTAACCACCGACAGAAAGGCCCAACCGGGGTGGCTTCAGAATTTGGGGTTCCTATTCCCCTGTAGTGAGAAGTCTGGAAGCTAACCCATGCAGTTTGGTGCAGAAGTTCAAGGTCTCTGTTATTATCTTGACCTGTTCCTCATGATACTGATAATGGCTTTTCCTCGTCCTACCACTATATCCATGTTTCCTACATGAGAAAGCAGGTCCGCTGGAAAGGGAAGGGGTCACCTCAGCCAGGTCACCTTAAATAGCTTATCCAGACGTCTTTCTTAATTATCCTTGCTACACAGGTGAGCAAGCTGTGACTATGGTCAACTGCAGCAAGGGCTGTGTCTAACTCTGTCGCCTGCCTATTGATCCTGTTCCCCTAACTGGGGTGCCTTGTCTGGCCTCAGTGGGAAAGAATGTACCTAGTCCTGATGTGCCAGGTGGGGTGATACCTGGGGCACCCCCTTCTCAGAGGAGGAGAGAAGGGAATTGGGGAAGGGGATATATGAGAGGGGCACAGGGAGGAGAGGGGCAAGTCTGGCATGTAAAGTGAATACATAAATAAAGAAAAAAGGGTGTTGTTTTACCTGCCTGGGTACACTGTAGACTGCCAACAGTTCCTAATGGCCCTGGACTCCAGAGCACAGCCATGACTGAAACCAGGCAGAGGTTTCAGAAAAGTTCTACCTAAACTCTTAGCCAATAGAAACTGTGTGATGATTCATTTGCTCTGGTGTCAGGCACATGCTTTGGGGAATTATTTACACAGTAATAGACAACTGTAGTGAATGCAGGCTTGCCTCTTCTGTCTGGAGAATGCGTGGCTACAGACACAAAACTAAAGCTCAAATGTCTTTGAAGTTGCTTCAGTATAGAGTAGTGGCCCTCTAAACCTGGGCCACCCCAAGACCCCACCCCCTTCACTCCTGCTATCACCTTCTTACTCTCCTCCTCCCGCCCTGTGTTCTTCTTCCATGGTTTCACTCTCTATTAGCGGAGCACCTTCCTCGATTGTTCCCTGAGGAAATATTCATGGAAGAGATGCTGCCGAGATCAGGCCTGCCGAAAATACATTTCTCCGTTCCTGTTTGATTGGCAATTGCTTTAAAGATAGAATTCTGGATCGCAAATAACACTGAAGGCATTATCCCAGCAGAGCTGCTATTGAGACATCAGAAGAAATTCTGGCGACTGGTACTTTGTACGTGACCCACTTCTCTTCCTCCCACGTGGAGACGCCTGGCATTCTCTCCTTGCCCTCAGCATTCTGAGTTTCCCAGTAATGTGCCTTGATGAAGGTCTATTTTCATCCTTCCTCTGGAGCATCTGGAAACTCAAGTTCTTTAGGTCAAGGAAATTATCGTGAATCAGCATCCCCTTCATTTACCTTCCTCCTCCCTTCCTCCTCCTCCTCCTCCTCCTCCTCCTCCTCTTCCTCCTCCTCCTCCTCCTCCCTCCCCCCCCGCCACACCAGCAATATTATCTGTTTACACTGAACAGCTCACCGAGATTGGCATCCCATCATCCAATGCGGGTAGTTAGGGAAGCTGCTGAGCTTCGATTTGATTTTTGATGCAGATGCGCCCGATCCTTCTGATGACTTCCAGGCTGCAGTGGCTCCTCAGCCCCGCTTCCTTTTCTCACCAACCTTTGAATGCCAGTGAAGTGGCACTTTGATGGTCGCTGTGCTTCCGCTTGCCTCCACCACCCCTTCCCCGTGCCATGTTTGCAGCCATTGCTGTACTTCTTTTTGTCACTGTTTTCTGGAGGCTGTGAGAAATAGCTGCTACATTAGTTACAACTCCTGACCTTGAGCTACAGTGACGGGACAAACAAGCAAGCAAAGGTTGTGGAGGGAAGCTTCCCCGAAGGGCACACTCAAGCCACAGGACCTGTGGAGTCCCAGCGCTTCAGCAACAGCTAGACAGGGGATTCCGCTCCTGTCTCTGCTTTTCTCTATGACGTTATTCTTTTCTCTGGAAGGTTTACCTTTGAGCCAAAACTCAGGGTCACTAAGAACTTCAAAGCCTTTCCATTTACAACTTCAGTTGGGTGACTTACCAGATCAGGTCAAGGAATCCCAGATTCCAGAATCCTGGACAATGACTTTGACTAGCCAAGCTCAAGGATGCCCACTCGTGGATCAATGGGCTACAGGCAGAACACTGGGCGTGGCACGATAATGCTGGCTGTGTTGATGGCCAAGCTCAGTGTCTTCTGATGCATATTAGAGATCTACATAGACACTTTCTGTAAGAATACTTTAATACAAATGATAGGGTGAGGCTTAACACACAGACTTTGCTCTTATCTGAGACAGTGACAAGAGTCTTCCCTTGCCTAAGGAACATGTTGGCATCCATAGACTCTTGGGTTTAACAGAAGTCAGACTAGAAACTGGGCTGGGCCATTATAATCTGTTTCTCCTATTCCCCATGCACATACAATGACGTCAAATTCTTCTGGTGATAACCATTCTTAATAAAGTGTGGATGCACGCATACAGATTTGCTGCAATAGACTCTATCAGTAATTAGCCAGTACCTACAAGCTATCACCAGATAATCCCCACACTTCCTGTGTGATATACGTGTAAACCTGGTCAATAGATCTGAAGGGAAAATAACGTCTTGTGCTAAGTGGGATGCCGATGTCCCAAATGTGTTTCTGAGTTTATGCAGGATAAAGGAGATCTTCAAAAATGGTAACGGGTATTAATAACCACAGAGAAACCTTTGCGTGCCAGACTTCTCTTACTACTGTAATTGCAATGCTGAGTTCTTAGATTTTTCTGGATCCTTTTCAGCTTCTCGTGAGTCATTTAATGTTACATTTACCTTTTGCTTTGTTCTCCGTTCTTCTTTTAGCTATCGCGCGCTCTCTCTTTCTCTCTCTCTCCCCTCTGCTGGCCCTCTCCAACTTTTTGTTGAGATGATTATCTAGAGGAAAAACAGAATTTCTTCTAAAGAAGGCAAAACCGAAACTTGCAGTTGTGAAAGTACTTTACACTATTTTTGTATAATTACTTTCGTTTTCTATAGTGGAGCAGCTGAGAAAAATTGCTCTAATTGTGTAATTTTGTGCAGCTACTCTGGGACAAAAATCTGGGTAATTGGATTTTTTTAAACTAACAAGTTGTCACAATTGGATAGTTCTTAAACTATTTGTGCTTATGCTTCAGAAATTTCCAGTTGGATGTACAGTGTATTTTAAATGTTTTGCATCAGCTTGTGGCCTCAAATTTGATTTATTTTAACTCCGAGTTTTAAAATAGATTGACAACTCTGATTATACATTGTCTTCAGCGAGCGAGCGGACCTTAGCTAAGTTTCGAAGTGTGCAAGTCTCCACCCCACACTCCGCTGTTGCCATGGGAGCTGAAATCCTGGCATGTGTAACTCCAGCTCCCAAGTGGCTCCGCTTCCCAGAGTGCTTTGCTGTTACTATGGAAATGACTGCCCATTAATCTTGCTGTCCTTTTACTACCAAAGCACCTTTAACTGTCTGAAGCAATCAAGTGATGTTACCTACAACAGAGCAAGGAAGGCAAGGACCGCTCCCCATTCGACAACTGCGGCACTGATTTTAATCAAGATTTAATCAAGGAGCCGAAGGAACTAAAGCGGCTGCTTCGGAAACATGCGGAGTAGGATGCTCCTGGAGGCTGAGCACGCGCTCTCCTTCATGCCCTTGGTCGGGACCTCGGAACATGCACACTCTGTATTTCCAAAGCTATATTTGTGTTTTATAAACATTGCCAAATACCACCAGAGAGTGACGCTGGGTCGGTGAGGGTGTTGGCCACTCTTTTTTCTTTCTTTCTTTTTTTTTAATTGATGAGAGGCACAATCATGCTTACTCTAAATTGTCTGAAGAATGTATTTTGGAAACAGTTGTGAAAACTACTCCCCTCCAGCCTGCCTGCTGATCTGAACAAAGTCTGACCATGGCTGAAACACTGTAAGCATGAGTCAGAAGAATATTAGCTAATGAGTTCAGGATGGTTTTATTTATTAACTTTGCATCTTTTCTCCATCACTGGTTAGGTATTTGTGCAATTTTTTTTATTTGACTGTGTGGTTATTTGTCTAAGAACAGAACTTACTGGTAATTCTAGAAGGAATTCCCAGGTCCTCAAGGGGAGAAAGTATCTGAAAACAAATAAACCTGGCTTGGGCTGACTACCCAGATCTGATCATGCCTCTGTAGCATGAGTAGAATGGCTCTGAGAAGAGAAATATGTCCAATGGCTGTTTCTGAAAATGCAAGATTTTAAGTTATATACGATTTTAAGTTGTATATGTTTCTGAAAATGGGAGATTCTAAGCTTAAAGTTATGGAGGGCAGTATCCAGTTATGCCTTCAGCACACAAAGAGGCAGTTTGGGGCCCAAAAATAATCAAACAGAATTGGTGTTAGGTGAGTGTGAAGAAGAATCATGGGGGAGAAATTAGCAGAAATGACCACATGCATAGCCTTCTCCACAGGAAGAAGGAAACGTCATGCTTAAACAACTTTGCCCGTTTGTCTTCCACTCTGCCAAGAAGAAGGACAGGAGGAGGCAGGAAGGCGAGAGAGGGAGAGAGGAAAGGTAGGATGGAGGGAGAGAAAGTGTGAGATCTGAGATTCATTTAAATATGCCAGGAAAGAGCGTGTGTCCACACAATTACCATTTTTACAGTGGTCAGGAAGTCTTTCATAGAACGAAGACCCTAGAAGTACATCAGAAGAAGAGGATAAAAACTAATTGGTGATCAAAACCTAATGACATTATGTGACAGTTTTTCAGCATTTCAACCTCATCTCAAGCTTCAGTGATGAGACTGGTGGGGCCAGAATCCATCATGGTGCCCCCACGGGTGTCTTTCCATCTGGTCAAGTGCCTATGGCTACTGTACCTGAGCATCTCACAGGCAGGATTTATTACTACACACTTTGGTAGCTAGAAGTCTGAAACCAAGACATGGCCAGGGCTATGTTCCTGAAACCCATGGAAAGGCATCCTCTGTGTTCTCTTAGCTCTGGTGTTGGACCGTGGTGTGGACATATTGATCCCCATCATCATGTGCTGATTTCCCCATCAATACAATATCTTTTTTGTGCAACCCTGTGTCCAAGGCTCACCTTCTCCATGACACTCTAGTCCTGTCGGTCAACAGAATACCCTTGGGAGGGAATAGGGAGGCAAAGATTAAAACAGACACAGAAGGAACACCCATTCAGAGCCTGCCCCACATGTGACTGATACATATACAGCCACCAAACTAGATAAGATGGATGAAGCAAAGAAGTGCAGGCCGACAGGAGCTGGATGTAGATCGCTCCTGAGAGACACAGCCAGAATACAGCAAATACATAGGCGAATGCCAGCAGCAAACCACTGAACTGAGAACAGGACCCCCATTGAAGGAATCAGAGAAAGAACTGGAAGAGCTTGAAGGGGCTCGAGACCCCATATGTACAACAATGCCAAGCAACCAGAGCTTCCAGGGACTAAGCCACTACCCAAAGACTATGCATGGACTGACCCTGGACTCTGACCTCATAGGTAGCAATGAATAGTCTAGTAAGAGCACCAGTGGAAGGGGAAGCCCTGGGTCCTGCCAAGGCTGAACCCCCCGTGAATGGGATTGTTGGGGGGAGGGCAGTAATGGGGGGAGGATGGGGAGGGGAACACCCATATAGAAGGGGAGGGAGAGGAGTTAGGGGGATGTTGGCCTGGAAACTGGGAAAGGGAATAACAATTGAAATGTAAATAAGAAATACCCAATTTAATAAAGATGGAGGGGAAAAAAAAGAAGTCCCTAACGTCATTTTACCTATCACCTCAACGTCAGGCTTATTCCCAACTAAGATCACATTCTGAGTGATGGGTGGTTAGGACTTTTCAACTCATGACATCTTTCTCCAAAAAATACTACCAAGAAAAGTCTAGAGAGAAGTTAATGGAGAACTGTAACCATTACTGGATATCTGTATTTCTTCAGAAATAAAGCTGGGGAACACAAATTACTGGAGTTGTGTTCAAGCTCAGCTTATTCTCCTACACATGATGATTAAGGAAAGAGATAATAATAATGACCATGAAGATGGTGATGGCAGCTAAGATTGGATGGCCCTGAGGCTGGTGGTCCTCTAACTTACAGATAGAAGTTTCTTCCCTATTCATCATTCCATGAGCTAAGTTCCTACTATTTTGCCCATTTATGTTACTGGAAACCAAGCCATGGAAAAGTTAAATAGCTGGTCTAAGGCAAATTCCCCAAAAGAAACATCATGGCTGCATCTTAATAAACGTTGGCCAGCTTCTGTGATCAAGACTTCAACATAATCACACTGACACTCGGAGCTTCTGTAAATGGAGCCCCATCTCCATGTTGAAGACTTCTATGAAACCACACCACTATCTGGAATGTCCTGACTTAGATAACGCTCACCCACACAGTCCCCCAAAGACAAATGAAGGAAGAGACTGCATAGATGGCCTTGTTCTGTTTGCATTGGTCCCATTCTCTCTCTCTCTCTCTCTCTCTCTCTCTCTCTCTCTCTCTCTCTCTCTCTCTCTCACCTAGCCCATCTCTGTAAAAGAATATGAAGGGTATTTTTACTTGAATGAGCTGAACCTCATGCTTACTTATCAGCATTTCTTACTGTTTTTACACTTACAAAATGGGTCTATATCTCAGGATATTTGAAATAAGGCAGCGTGAGTTTCTTTTCCCAACAGAAAAATAATAAACTCTGGGTCACTAGAAGGAAGACATTTCAAAGTGTATGCTACATGCAGGTTGTTATTTATTGAGATCTAGAGGAGCCAGGATGATTCAGAGCAATTAAGATATCAATAGAGACAGCCCTAATTCTCTGGAGGTTTCCTGGATGAATTAGAGAAGCATCCCGGTTTGACTTATTTGTCCATCCATGTGTTTAATTAGTTCCACTAGGCAACAACAAAATAAATTTTTTGTAGAATGTTCATCAGATCTTCAGGGTCCTAGGATGACTTTATGTAAAAGCAGCCATCCTCAGAAACACAAAACATACCAATGTACTTGTCACTGGGGTCTAATTGGTTAAGGGCAAAAACACACCTTGCATTTGACCAGTGGTCCAGCTCAGTGGGAGAGTTCCTGTCTAGTATTTGTGAAGCCCAAGGTTCAAATCTAGCCTCACAAAAACAAACTGAAAAAGAAGACGCAAACCAATTGTGCATTATAAGCATTTGCATACAAAATTCAAAACCTTATCAGTTATGATAACAGTTGTGAAACAATAAATCTCATCAATTAAGCAGAAAGCATCCAAATAAGAACATTTAGAATGAGCATGCTGGGAGAAATGGCAAACATGAGGTCAGATGCCTTTTCCCCATTCCCCATAAAATCTTCTTTAAGGGAAAGTGTTGATTGCTGGCAGTGATCTCAACCACAGTTTGACTCACCTCTTTCCCAGGTAGCAGGAAACTTATATGGGCAGTAAATAAGCAATTAACCCTCAATAAATAATTGTGTAGGTTCATGCATATAGAAGAGCATATTTTCAACTGACACCAAGGAGGAGTGGGGGAGGGGAAGAAGAGAACTGGAAGCTGCATGTGGCACTTCCAGCAGCAAGCAGGTCCAGAGATGTGAGGGAATCCGCTCCTCTCATCACCACCCCTAGAAAGCCTCTATTTAGCTTTCTTTCTCTCCTGTCCCCACAGTTACCAGGTGTACTCACCATTTTGGTACTGTGATCAGACTGTCCTATTCAAAAACTGCACACTCAAGTTGCAAAAGTTACGGCCAAAATAAAAAACTTAAAAACAAACAAAAACCCTTATAGATTTTAAGTAATTTCATAAATTTGTATCGGGCCACATTTACCGTTATCTTAGACCATGTGTATTCTCTGGCCCGCTGTAGGCAGAACATGCATAGATGCCGTAGGCTTTGTTGGGTGAGAGGTCCAAGCTCCTAGATGAGTTGCCATTCCACCAGGATGCGTGGAAGGGAATCCCACTGAAACAGAGCCACCACTGCCAGCACATCACTCAAGGCTTGTCACACCTGAGGATAAGCAATCCTAAGGAAGGAGACATTTTTCCTGCCCACCATGAGAATTGGGGTGATGCTCCCTGCTGGGGACAACCCTAGTGTGCCTGTATGGAGGGGTTCACTGGTGGGTCTCTTTGTGTTTCCTCTCGTGATAATAGAAGCTGATGGAGAACTGATGTAATGAGGTATGGCTGGCCACAAGGCAAGATAGGTTCCACGGGAACCTGAGAGGCATGCACAACAACAACACGAGTGAAAATTCTCTCAAGTACCCTGAATCAATGACTCACACAACACGGTTTGGAGAAAGCTGGGTTTTGCTTGTATTTTAAAATGATTTTGTTTTATGTTTTCAAAAGGTACATCTTCCTGGGCATAGAGGTTCATGCTGGTAATTTAGCTACTCTGGGGGCTGAGGTAGGAGAATAGTGAGCTGAAGGCATGCCTGGATGGTAGAATTCAAGGATAGCTTGGGCAAGTTGATGATAGCATGCCTTAAAAGAAAAAGAATCTGAAGGAGGAAAATACTTCAGGGACGGACTGTTAGGTACTGATAGAGATCTGACGTACGACAAGACCCCAGGTTTTCTCCCACACTGAAAACTAAAGGAAAAAGAAGCTGCTTCCTGGAAGCATAGCTGGCCAGTACACACCCTGTAGACAAGTGCTTTCACGCTTGTTGTCTCTGCTGGGTAGTTTTATGTCAACTTGACACAAGCTGGAGTCACTGGAGAGAAGAGAGCCCCAACTAAGAAAATGCCTCCGTAAGATAAGCTGTAGGCAAGTTGGTAGAACGCTTTCTTAATTAATGATTGATGTGGGAGTTCATTGTGAGTGGGGTCACCCTTGGCCACATGGCCCTGGGTTTCCTGAGAATACAGGTTGAGCAAGCCATGGGGATCAAGCCAATAAGCAGCTCCCCTCTATGGCCTCTGTGTCAGCTCCTGCACCCAGGTTCCTGCCCTGTTTGAGTTCCTGTCCTGACTTCTCTCAATGATGAGCAGTGATGTGGAAGTCAAATAAACCCTTTCCTTCCCAACTTGCTTTTGGTCACGGTGTTTCCTCATGGCAATAGTAACCTTAACCAGGACATCATCTGGATTTATTTTTAAAAAGGAAAAGGAGAAAGAAAATAGGAACTTTGAAAGGAGAAAAAAATGCACTGCCAAAATTACTGCTGTCCTGTGTGTACTTGGGGAACCTGAATAATTGGTTAAGCCTAGAAGTCACGGTGTTTGGAGAATATTGGTGTCCATGTTTTGAAAACAAACTCCCTTTGGTCTAGTAGAATATTATCAATTAGAATCCAGTGTTTTCTCAGTATGTGTTGTCACATTTTCGCTCATTACAGGGATTACTCTGTAGTGACAGGGTCCCTTAGCTGTAAAGCCAGCCTCACCCCCAGTGAATTCTAACATCTGAAGAGATCAGGACGACCTTAAAGGATTTCGGTGATGTCTGTCTTTCATTTAAGACTTCTGCATCTTGGAATAACTAGGCTTGTAAATATGAGCCAGCTTGATGAGAGGGACTGCAAAGATCTGCTAAGTGTGGAGACAAAGACCCTTCTACAGAGCAGAAGAGCCCCCTCCCACCTTCCCACACCCCATCAGCAACTCCTTAGCCTCTCTATATATGTGACATCTCTCTTCTTTGTGTTTGTGTGACTCTGAAATCAGTGATTTGGTAACTGTGGCTGCTTTCAGGACATTACTTCTTCTCTGGCCTGTCTGATATTGGGTTGTATGGCTTGTATCTACAAATACATTAATCTACCTGCACCTTTTTTAAAAGTTTTGTTTCCTCCTGGATATTAACTCTGTAATTTTTTTCCAACTCCTTGTTCATAATAAATTCCAGAGCACCATAATATATTAGGTCCCCCACATGGCTTAGAATGAGCTCCTTCACCATCTGTCATTTGAAGATAATCAGAATTCTTTTTCACCACAAAACAGCAAAACAATGTGTCTTGAAGGAGTAAATGACAAATGTCCTTTGCAAATGCAATAGAGCATTGTGTTGAAAACACTGTGTTCACCGTGACAGAACTGAAAAATAACAGTAATTCACTCTCCAGATGCACACAACACTTGGCTCATTCTAACTAATTTGCTCTAAACTCCATCATGTTCAGAACACCACTGTTAAACTGACCTATTACGTAATTTAGTTGCATTTGTCCAAGCCAGTGATAGTCATGATGGAAGCTAGAGTTTACTAGATACTTGCCACTCAGGAAGGGCTTTGCACCCACTCCCACACTTGAACCCCTCTCTGCATCTCCACACCATACTGTAAGCTGCCATTGTCAATAGTTTGGGTGACTATGGCCGTCTCCTAATGACCTTCTGCATTCATACTTAGGCTCTGTGCAATTCGTTCTTCACACAACAGCCAGAGTAACCTTTTACAAAGTATGTCAGATGACATCACTTCCTGCTTGAAACACTACCCACTAAATGCAAACCCTATTCCAACCCCAACACCGTACACCAACTCTCAAAATCACAGATACCCTCTAGTCCATATGCATTCTGGCTATCCTCACATACATAACGCTGACGTCCTGGGTTCTAGCTACTTCCCTTGCCAATTCATCCTCTCTCTGTCTCTGTCTCTGTCTCTCTGTCTCTCTTCCTCCCTCTCTTCCTCTCTCTTTCTCTCCCTCCCTTCCTCCCTCCCTCTTTGGAATCTTGTGATGATTCACCTAAACTAGCCACGCAATCACTCAAATCACTTCCTACTGCACCATTTCTGTTTGAGTCCACCCATCCAATTGCAAGTCTGTTTTTCTGTTTGTTCCGAGTCTTTCCCCTGGAATATCTGCTCCATGAAAATCAAAACGCATTTGTTTTATTCACCACTAAGACAGTGCCTGGCACGCAGTGGGCTCTCCATACCCACGTGACGAACAGACAAATAAATGAACACACAAGACCATCCTGAGCTAAAAGCCCTTACCTAAGTAGAAAACATCACTGTTCTATATGAGGAAACCAACCCATTCATATAGCAAGCTCTGTACTGACAACCAGAGTTCTAACTCTTGGTTCAAGGTAGAGGGGTTGATAGAAAGGGATAAAGGTGTAGATGTACTGGCTGGGATTGTGTGTCAACTTAACACAAGCTAGAGTCATCAGAGGAAGGAGCCTCAGTTGAAGAAATGTCTCCATGAGAGCCAGCTTAGGGCATTTTCTCAATTAGTGATCAATGAGGGAGGGCAGCCTATTGTGGGTGGTGCCATCCTGGGCCAATGATCTATAAGAAAGCAGGCTGAAGAGTCCTGTGAAGCAAGCCAATAAGAAGCATCCATCCCTCATGGCCTCCGCATCAGCTCCCGCCTCCTTGTGCGAGTTTCTGTCCTGACTTCCTTCAGTGATGAACAGCAACGTGGAAGTGTGAGTCAAATCCCTTTTCTCCCCAACTTGCTGTCTGATCATGGTGTCTTGTTGTAGCCATAGGAACCCTGACTAAGACAGAGGTAAGCAAGCCACACCTGAATTGTCAAATGAAGAAGAGAGTTGGCTTACTCACCAGACAGGAACAATAGTATCACTAACAAACATGGTACCACCATGGAGAAAGCCATTCTCCAAGGAGCATCTTCAGAATGTTTTAACCTGTGACTATCTGAAGGAATTCTCTGAAAACTTTTGCAATGCCTCTTACTCTGTAAGAGTAAAGCACAAGCCTGAGAATTTGATTAAAAAGTAAATATTTCTCCAAGAAAAATAAGAGTTTATATACAAACCCAGAAGACATTGAACCAAATGAATAGTTTCAGAGTAAAGGAATGTTTGTTCCGCTCCCCACCCCACCCTATGGCATTATGAGAAACTGTTGGCTTTTTGTTCTGGGCAAGATAGGAAGACAGACAGACAGACAGACTCCTTCCCCTTCATGGATAGGCGATTGAGGAATGATAACACCCATAGCTGAGAGTTTCCTAATTCTAAGGAAAGAGAGAGCTGCTTTAAGTTTCTGATTATTTGGACTTAAGTTTCAAAGACCGTCCAGGTCATCGTAGATGAATTATTCTTTCATCCAACAAAATCTGTGAACAGCTCCCACATAGTCAGTAGCGCACTGGGCCCAGAGAACACGTGGGTGTAATCCTTCCCTTCATGGCTTCCACAGACCATAAGAAAGCACACACAGAGCCTTGTGAGTACATCCTTCTTGCTCTCGGTGCATAATGCATAAGTGAGCAAGCATCATTTATCCAATAGAAGAGGAGGACAGGGAGAAGAAGGGAGAGGAAGAGGAAGAGGAGGAGGAAGAGGAAGATGGAGAGGGGAGGAGGGGGAGAAGAGGAAGAGGAGAGAAAGAAGAAAAACCCTGATTACTAGCCTTGGTTGGGCCAAAGGGATTCTGGGTAAGTCTACACTTTATAGTTTAAAATACACTTTATAGCTTTTGTTATGTGGCATTTGTTATTAATGCAAATCATACAGACCATCTGGTCTAAGCCTAACTTCGGAAGGAGTGGGAATAAGGAGGAGACTATGCAGAATGTTTATCTCGTGGTTCTATTTAAGCTGGAGGACCGACATCTTCCTCAGAACTGAGAAGTACCTGGGGTTTGGGGGGAGAGAAAATTCCATTTGGCTAAAAGCACTTTATAAATGTTTATAGTACAAGCATATAAACAGATTACACTATTTGGCCCCCTTCCCACTGTTTAACCTCCATAAATGTTGGCAGAGTCTAAGAAGGGGAATGCTATGCAGAACATACATGAGGACTTAAGCCAAGGACTTGGGGTAGGAGTGGGAGTCAGAAGAGCCCACCTGAAGAATAATGTAGCATTTTCTAGATTCCCGGTGGGCTGTACCCAGGGAAATAAACAAATACAAAGACATCAAGCCAGAAAAACACCCAAAGTTCTGCAGGCTACCTCTGCCTTGCTGGGGTAGTCCTTCCAGTGAGCGACAGCACTGGCCAATCACCTAAACTTCCCAAAGTCCTCGAGATTGCAAATACACATGTCCTCCTTATACCTTGCTTTAGAGCATAAGCTAATTCTACACATTCTCATTACAGTGTAATCTCAAGACTCCTTCATGCTGTTAGGCTGCAGTTGGGAAATAAAGGCTCTCATACCAAAAAGAAAATTTGTAATGTTTTGAAAGCAACAGGGCTTCTCTGACCATCTAATGTAAGAGCTCAGGGTGCTCGGGGTCCAGTGCCTAACGCTCACACACCAAGAACATTTAAAGTGCTGCTTTAATGGAATTCACAGTATGTTCAAATCACCATTCTCTCTAGCCAGCCCACTAGGAAGCTGTAAAGAAACATACCCAGATATTCTGCTTGTGGTAATGTCTACCATCAGTTGGTCACATTCTATATCCAGAAATTACATTGCAAGCTTCTGTCGGTGAAGCCTCACAATAACTCTGTGCACTGCTGGAATCATTTTTTTTGTGGGACACAGGAGGAAACTGAAGCTCAAATATGCTAAGTGACTTACCCAGCCGTCAGAGGCTGCACACTGGCAGAACTGGGCTGCTGTAATCTTTTCCATAAGACTTATGGCGATTTGTCCAAAACTACCCTACATGTCATGAATTGTCTGAAAAATGCATCATCCTGAACCCTGAGTCTTACAAGATGCCCCTTTTATTGGAATTAATTTATAAAAAGATCTCATGTTATAAAACTGTCTCACATGTGGAACTTTTAAAAGTCAATCCATGGAGAGTAGTCATCAGCACGTTGGTAGGGGGCTGCAACTGGGAAGAATATGAAATTTATTAGCTACAAAAAAATAAGTCCTAGAGATCTATTGTATAACATAATGGCTATCAAGTGGCTACGTATATTATGTACTTGAAACATCCAAAAGAGAGTTTTAAGTGTTCTTACCATTAAACTTAAGTATATGATATATATATATATATACCTATGTTAATTACTTTGATTTAGTCATAACACAATTTGTATATATTTCAAAACATATGTAGAACTAATTTGTATAATCTCCACTTACCAATTTCAATAATAATAATTCTTTTTAAAATGTGTAAACAGAAACAGTAACTTTGGAGCCAAAGAAAACAGTGAAATTACCTCAAACATAAGATTAAATTTTAGGACTTGTATTTCAAAGACATATAGCATTTTTTGTACTTCCTGTGCACATGAAATATTCCAAAAGAAAACACTTCTTGTTCCTTTTAAGGAACAAATCTAAGTTAAATTGTTCACTCTTTGAAATTTTTGGATTTCAGGATCAGAAAAGAATCCCCGACTTTGTCACTTAGGAGGGAGCAGAAGGGGAGAGGTGCTGGCTGGATTTAGTTACCCACTGGTTACTGTTTGAGTCTGAAATGTCTTCCTAGGCTTGTGTTTTAAATGATCAGTGCCTGGCCCGTGGTGCTTTGAAGGTGGGGAAGCCTTTAAGAGGGTGTGGCATGACTGGAGGAAGTAGATCACGAGGAGCAGGATTTTGAAGTTTAAACCTGATTCTGGTTCCAGCCTATTTTCTGCTTTCTGCTTCCAGCCACACGAAGAAGCCTACCCAGCAAATTCCCACCAACATGAACTTAGATATTCCCACTGCCATGTCTTTTCCACCATGATGCACTAGGATTCCAAAACCCTGAGCTGAAATCAGTCCCTTCTCCTTAAAGTTACTACTGTCACATATTGTATCCCAGCAATAAAAAGTAATTATTAGGGCATGCTAATGTCTTGCTGTACAATCATCCCCATTAGTGTTCTCCCTTCCTACCTCCTAAACCAATGGTCTCCTGGGCAGTGAAGCAATTCCATAACCTAAGCTGAATATTTAATTGCTTTGATTGCTCATGTTGTTATAAGCTCTTTAAAGTTCAGCCTTTATTATGGTGGCCTAGACAGAGTCAGTGAACACCCAGCAAAAGTTAATGGGGCCTTAACCTAGAATCAACCTTTTTTAAAAATTGGTTAACTTTTATTTACATTTTAAATGTTATTCCCTTTCCCATCCATAAGACCCCTATCCTATCCACTCTCCCGCTTCTTCTATGAGGGTATTCCCCCTCCCCAACTACTCCGCTTCTCACCTCCCCACCCTGAAATTCCCTTACACTGAGGGGTCCAGCCTTGGCAGGACCAAGGACTTCTCCTTCCACTGGTGCCCAACCAGGCCATCCTCTACTACATATACAGCTGGAGCCATGGGTCAGTCCATGTGTAGTCTTTGGATGGTGGTTAAGTCCCTGGGAGCTCTGGTTAGTTGGTATTGTTATTCTTATGGGGTTGCAAGCCCCTTCAGCTCCTTCAATCCTTTCTCTAACTCCTCCAATGGGGACACCATTCTCAGTTCAATGGTTTGCTCCTAGCATTCGCCTCTGCGTTTGTCATGCTCTGACTGAGCATCTCAGGAGACAGCTATATCAGGTTCCTGTCGGCATGCACTTCTTGGATTCATCAATCTTATCTAGTCTTGGTGGCTGTATATATATGGGATGGATCCCCAGGTGGGGCAGGCTCTCAATGGCCATTCCTTCAGTTTCTGCTCCAAACTTTGCCTCCATATCTCCTCCTATGGATATTTTTGTTCACCCTTTTAAAAAGGACTGAAGCATCCACACTTCGGTTGTCCTTCTTGAGCTTCATGTGGTCTGTGAATTGTATCTTGGGTAATTCGAGCTTTTGGGCTAATATCCACTTATCAGTGAGTGCGTACCATGTATGTGTTTTTGTGACTGGGTTACCTCATTCAGGATGATACTTTATAGTTTCATCATTTGCTTATGAATTTCATGAAGTCATCGTTTCTGATAGCTGAGTAGTACTCCATTGTGTAGATGTACCACATTTTCTGTATCCATTCCTCTGTTGAAGGGCATCTGGGTTCTTTTCAGCTTCTGGCTATTATAAATAAGGCTGCTGTGAACATAGTGGAGCATGTTCACTTTTATATGTTGGAGCATCATTTGGTTATATGCCCAGGAGTAGTACAGTTGGGTCCTCAGGTAATACAATGTCCAATTGTCTGAGAAAACTCTAGACTGATGCTGGTACAAAATAATTGCAATCCCACCAACAATGGAGGAGTGTTCCTCTTTCTCCGAATCCTCACCAGCATCTGTTGTCACCTGAGTTTTTGATCTTAGCCGTTGTGACTGGTGTAAAGTGGAATCTCGGGGTTGTTTTGATTTGCATTTCCTGATGACTAAGGATATTGAACATTTCTTTAGGTACTTCTTAACCATTCAATATTTCCCAGCTGAGAATTCTTTGTATAGTTCTGTACCTCATTTTTAATAGGGTTATTTGGCTCTCTGGAGTCCAACTCCTTGAGTTCTTTGTATATATTGGCTATTAGCCCTCTATCTGTTGTAGGATTGGTAAAGATCTTTTCCCAATCTGTTGGTTGCCATTTTGTCCTAATGACAGTGTCCTTTGCCTTACAGAAGCTTTGCAATTTTATGAGGTCCCATTTGTCGATTCTTGATCTTAGAACATAAGCCATTGGTGTTTTGTTCAAGAAATTACCCCAGTGCCCATGTGTTCCAGGTTCTTCCCCACTTTTTCTTCTATTAGTTTCAGTGTATCTGGTTTGATGTGGAGGTCCTTGATCCACTTGGACTTAAGCTTTGTACAGGGTGATAAGCATGGATCGATTTGTATTCTTCTACATGCTGACATCCAGTTGAACCAGCATCATTTGTTGAAAATGCAATCTTTTTTTCCATTGGATGGTTTTAGCTCCTTTGTCAAAGATCAAGTGACCATAGGTGTGTGGGTTCATTTCTGGGTCTTCAATTCCATTCCGCTGGTCTATCTGCCTGTCTCTGTCCAATATCGTGCAGTTTTTAATCGCTATTGCTCTGTAATACTGCTTGAGTTCAGGGATAGTGATTCCCCCGGAAGTTCTTTTATTGTTGAGGATAGTTCTAGCTATCCTGGGTTTTTTGTTATTCCAGATGAATTTGCAAATTGTTCTGTCTAACTCTTTGAAGAATTGGATTGGTATTTTGATGGGAATTGCATTGAATCTGTAGATCGCTTTTGGCAAAATTGCCATTTTTTTTACTATATTAATCCTGCCAATCCATGAGCATGTGAGGTCTTTCCATTTTCAGAGATCTTCTTCAATTTCTTTCTCCAGAGACTTGAAGTTCTTATCATACAGACCTTTCATTTGCTTGGTTAGAGTCACACCAAAGTATTTTATGTTGTTTGTGACTATTGTGAAGGGTGTCATTTCCCTAATTTCTGTCTCAGCTTCAAGAGGAAGGCTACTGAGTTGTTTGAGTTAATTTTATATCCAATCAGTTTGCTAAAGTTGTCTATCAGGCTTAGAATTTCTCTGGTGGAACTTTTGGGGTCACTTAAGTATAGTATCATACCACCTGCAAATAGTGATATTTTGACTTCTTTCTTTCCAATTTGTATCTCTTTGACCTCCTTTTGTTGTCTGATTGCTCTGGCTAGGACTTCGAGTACTCTATTGAATAAGTAGAGAGAGAGTGGGCAGCCTTGTCTAGTCCCTGATTTTAGTGGGATTGCTTCAAGTTTCTCTCCATTTAGTTTGATGTTGGCTACTGGTTTGCTGTATATGGCTTTTACTATGTTTAGGTATGGGCCTTGAATTCCTGTTCTTTCCAGGACTTTTATCATGATGGGGTGTTGAATTTTTGTCAAATGCTTTCTCAGCATCTAATCACATAATCATGTGGATTTTTTTCTTTGAGTTTGTTTATATAATGGATTATGTTGATGTATTTCCATATATTGAACCATCCCTGCATCTCTGGGATGAAGCATACTTGATCATGATGGATGATCATTTTGATGTGTTCTTGGTTTCAGTATTCCAGAATTTTATTGAGTATTTTTGTATTAAGGGAAATTGGTCTGAGGTTCTTTCTTTGTTGGGTCTTTGTGTGGTTTAGGTATAAGAGTAATTGTGGCTTCATAGAAGGAATTTGGTAGCACTCCGTCTGTTTCAGTTTTGTGGAATAGTTTGGATAGTATTGGTATTAGGTCTTCTATGAAGGTCTGTAGAATTCTGCACTAAACCCATCTTTCCCTGGGCTCTTTTTTGTTGGGAGACTTTTAATAACTGCTTCTATTTCTTTAGGTGTTATGGGATTGTTTAGATGGTTTATCTGATCCTGATTTAACTTTGGTACCTGTTATTTGTCTAGAAATTTGTCCATTTCATCCAGATTTTCAAGTTTTGTTGAATATAGGCTTTTGTAGTAGGATCTGATGATTTTCTCAATTTCCCCAGTTCTGTTATGTCTCCCTTTTTACTACTGATTTTGTTAATTTGGATACTGTCTCTATGCCTTCTGGTTAGTCTGGCTAAGAGTTTACCTATCTTGCTGATTTTTTTCTAAGAACCAGCTCCTGGTTCTGTTGATTCTTTGTATACTTCTTTGTTTCTACCTGGTTGATTTCAGCCCTGAGTTTGATTGTTTCCTGCCTTCTACACCTCTTGGGTGTATTTGCTTCTTTTTGTTCTAGAGCTTTCAGGTGCTGTCAACGTGGTTCCTGCTGATGACTCCTCCTGTATTCCTGTATCCAGAGGCTACTATGCAGGTTCCTTTTGGGCCAGGAATGTGAGCAGAAATGGTGGTCTCCCCTGAGGTCTCAGGATTGTCTGCACTTCTGAGAGTCCAGCTCTCTAACCCACAGGATTTGGGTACAGAGAGTGGTGGAACCGGTTCAGTTCCAGGC
Organism: Rattus rattus; assembly: GCF_011064425.1. NCBI lineage: Eukaryota > Metazoa > Chordata > Mammalia > Rodentia > Muridae > Rattus > Rattus rattus. The sequence goes on from NC_046156.1 coordinate 190,405,296, forward strand.
ACAGGCAGAAACCGGAAGGCTAGAATCAACCTTCTTAAATAAGAATTTTCACCGTTCATAGCAGCAGTAGTTCCTGCACAAGATGTGCAGAAGCTCACAAGATTGATTCCAGCCTGGGTGGAGAGGGGCTCATTAGGCCCCAGCCCTACTAAGGAGGTATTGGCAAGAGATGGCTGATGAGGAAGGGAGAGTCATTCCCTCTTCCAGAGTGTGGTTACTGGTAGTCTGCCCCTGTTCCCAAGAATGGCCCCTCCCCATGCACATGTACGTATGTATATGGGAGGCACTATTTGGACTTGCTGGGTTACTTTTTAAGAAGAAGAGGACATGAAAATGAGAGAAGGACATGTTGGAAAGGTCTGGGGTATTGAGAAGGGAGAGCTGGAAGTAAATATGGTCAAGATACATTATATAATGCGTGAAATTGTCCAAGAATATTTTTTTTAATTCTTAAAAAAAAGAATTTCCATTACATGTGCAAATTACTTCCTTTTATTAAAATACTAACAATAATTTACATTCACACTGAAAAATTAATGGAAGGAATTATATCAAAACATGAGTAATAGTTCTCAGTGGCAGCAGAATTACAGGTAATCAGTTTTCTTTTTATTTTCCTATTTTTTATGTTAGCTATAATTTTCGAATTTTCTTCAATGACTTTGGCACTCTTTAAATGATTGGGACAAATTATGTTAAGGCATTGAAAATCTAAATTAACTAGCTAACATTAAAAAGAAACCTTGAAAGAGTTTGATTCCCCTCAGAAGTCGGTGCCCTTTGTTTGGGAAAGTTGGACTTCACATATTCTCTACAAAACACCTCTTTCCTCAATCCCACCACTAATGATACACAATTTTCTCCTGAGTACTTTATGAATCCTTTTATTGTCCTTTGTCCTCTGTCCTCTGTGACTAGTGCCCAGCACTCAAATTCCTTCAGATTTTACTGTGCTAGAAAAAGGAAAGTCAAGAGAATCAAATGTGTCACTTTCAAATTGGACAATTTTGCAAATAGATTACTGAGGCCAAGCTGCACATATCAAACACACCAAATGACACTGTTGTCCAAGGCTACAGGCTTTCCAATTTCTGACGAATTCAGCAACTAAGGCTGACATAAAATGAGATGGATAATTTCAAAGGCAAAACAAAGATTAAAATAAGAATAGTGTGTGTCCAGAAAACACGAAGAACCAATAAGTCTGTGGTGTCTGTGACTGTCATAGTAAGTCAGCCATAGTCCTTCTTACTGTGCTTATTGTTTGTCAATAACAATGATAAATAACGTTATTTAACTTTTCTTGCAGAGTGTTTTTCTATCTCTTTTGTTAAGGGTAATTTCTATTATCAGTTGCAAACAGCATGGGCTGGTACAAGTCAGCAAAGGCCGTGAAATATTCTCTGAACATTCACTATATTAGTAACACAAATGTGCTCTTTCACCCACCAAGGTTACAAAAGAAGGTCACATTTTTTCTCATACCCTCAGCACCACGACTTTGGGTTTGGAAATGCTGCTCTGAGAGAGAACCAGAACTTTCTGTATGTTCCCTAGCCTGGTTTCTTAAGTGTATTTGGACATTTGAGTTTCTCCAGTCATTCTTGATTTCCACTTGTTTGTTTTATTGCTCTTCTCTCCAAACCTGCAATTACAGAACTTTCAAGCCTCATTGTTCCGTCTCAGTGTTTCCTCTACAAACTACTCACTCTGTACAGATCTGTTACAGAAGCAGACTCTGGTATTTCCCTGACTGCCTTAAAGGCATAGTCAAGACGGGTAGGGCTGGCCCAAGACGGTGGAAGTTTGGCCTTCATAAAACCATTGCTGTGTCATCTCTGTCACTCACAAACATCTCTTCTAGCTTCAGAGTCCCTGCCTGGCTCTCCTGTGACACCCCCCACATGGGGATGAAGGGATAGAATTCACTGTCTTTATCTTCCTCTCTAATAAGAATCTCTAGTTTATCTACCTATCCCGTAGTCATGAGCTCATGATCCTCTGGTCCAGAGACTAGAAAAAGGTTCCTTCTGTGGCGGTTTGAATAGGAATGATCCTCATAGACTCATATGTTTGAATGTTTGGTCCATAGGGAGTAGTGCTATTAGGAGGTGTGGCCTTGTTGGAACAGGTTGGCCTAGTTGGAGGATGTGTGTCACTATTGGGACAGCCTTTTGACGTCTTAGGTACTCAAGCTATGCCCAGTGTGGCTCACCGTGGCTTTGGCTGCATGCAGATCAAGGTGTAAAACTCTCGGCTCCTTCTCCATCACCATGTCTGCCTGGACACTGTCTTATTTTCCGACATGGTGATAATAGATCAACTCTAACTCTAACTCTCAACTCTTAAGCCAGTCTCAGTTAAACATTTTTCCTTCATAAGAGTTGTCATGGTCACGGTATTTCTTCACAGCAATAAAACCTAACTAACACACCTTCCCAAAATTCAACACCTACCTCTCTTCGCCAAGCACAACGAAGAGCAGCAATAGCTGGAATCTTCAGAAGATGTGTCAATCCACTCAAAATCTCCATGGCTTAGAGGAGGCTGCCACAATGCAAACAGCGTGCATCTTAGACTCCAGGGGCCTCGACCTCACTTAGCTCCAAGGCAGCCACAGATGCTCCTTGCTAGCTTTAGAATCTGAAATGCTGTACTCCACCTGCCCCCTCCCCGCTGCCCGCCTGAGGCTCACGTGTCTGAACGCCCGATCTCCAGCTCATAGCACTGTTTTGAGGGACTGTGAAAACCTTCTGAGCGAGTCTGGAGTGCAAAGGGTCACTCTGAACAGCTCGTTGAGGGTTAGAACCCCGCCCCACTTCCAGTCCCATTCTCTACTTCTATGTCTCCTGCCATAGCAGGACTGGCTACCTCTCACTCCCACTGACATGGACTGACATCACTGCCACGATAAATTGAAATCTCCTAAAAACTGTAAGCCAAACTAAACCTTTGCCCCTTATGCAGTTTTATCATAGCAACAAGTCCCACTTCCCTGTTTTCCTGAGTATATGAGAAGACAGTATTCCCCAAATTCCCTTGCAACAATGTTACAAATTTAACATGTTGCCTAGATCAATGGCCTATATATAAAGTCTTTTGGCAGAGGTAGTTAAAAGTCCTTGTGTGACCTTCCAACTTTCTCTCTGCCACAATTATCACAGAAATTATATTTCCCAATTGCCAATGAATTGGATACTCGAGTTGTTTTCTCTAAAAGAGCCACACTACAGAGTTAATGTCACCTTGGAGATATGTGTCAAGGGCTAAAAATAAAAATTTTCTAAGTGCTACCACTTAATAGACAATGCATTGGGTTTGAAAATATACAAAAGGATGTATCCTGTCTGTGTGGTCTAAAGAAATTTTATGCTCAAGAGTTTGTAATTAATCTTTTAAATGACTATGAGAGTTTTGAATGATTTTTTTTTAAGTAAAAACGTCAGAATAATCAGAGTCCTCCAAAGAATACCTATGGTGAGGTTCAAAGAGCCTGGGACTAATGGTGTGGATTCTAGTCTGCGTCTACAGGCCATGGAACCAGGAATGCCAAGGGCATATCAAAGTTCAATTCAAGCAGTCAAAAAAAAGAGAAACTTAATCCTCCTATCTTCCCCCTTTTTGTTCTAGTCTGGTCCTCAAAGGATAGGCAAGGCCCACTCACATTATAAAGATGGTCTGCTTTGACCTGTGTAGCAGTCAACTGCCAGTCTCTGCCAGACACCTTCACAGGTCACCGCATGACTTTTCCTGGGAAGACAAACATTGACTCACCCCAGACAGAGACCAACAACAGACTAGAGAGACAGAGAGAGAGAGAGAGAGAGAGAGAGAGAGAGAGAGACAGAGAGACAGAGAGACAGAGAGAGACAGAGAGAGACAGAGAGGGAGAGGGATTCTACCCAAGTCTGGCTTGGTAAGCTAATCAATTCTGAAGGGTTATCTGCAGATGTATGGGTGACTCCAGCAGGTGTAACACCAAAAGTCCCATCCCAGCATGGGTGACCACTCACAAAATCTACATCTCTGGAGTTCGCTGCCCAACCTGCAGACAACGCCTGAAGCAAGACTCGCTCTATTGCTGTAATAAAACACCATGACCAAAAGCAACTTAGGGAGGAAATGGTTTCATTTCATCTTACGTTCGACATCACAGTCCATTGTTAAAGGAAGTCAGTGAAGGGCTGGGCAGGAACGAGGAGACAGAGACTGATGCAGAGACCATGAAGGAGTGCTCTGCCATCACTTGCTCAGCATGTCTTCTTATACTATCCAGGACCACTTGCCCAGCCATAATGGGATGGGCCCTTCCCACATCAATCACTAATTAAGAAGTCACCCCCTCTGGTTTTTCCAAGGGCCAATCTTACAGAGGCATTTTCTCAACTCCGGTTCCCTCTTCTCAGATCATGAAGTCCAGCTTCTGTCAAGTTGACAGGAAAAACAAAACACCTCTATATCCATCCAACCTCAACCTCTCCTCTCCTCCTCCTTCCTTCCCTCCCCTCCCTCCCCTCCCCTCTCCCTCCCCCTCCCTCCCCTCCCCCCCCCCTCCCCTCCCTCCCCTCCCCCCCCCCCCCTCCCTCCCCCCCCCCCCCCCCCCCCCCCCCCCCCCCCCTCCCCTCCCCCCCTCCCCCCTTCCCCACCCCTCTCTCTCCTCACAGTCCCCACAAAGACTTTATTGAAGAAAACGGGCTTTGCTTGTTGCTATCAATTGCAAATAGACAAACTACCATCTTAAGGATCAGGTTACTGGAGGCCATGAGCAAAGGTGGTCCTCAGTAGAGCAGCATCCCCATTCTAAGCACTAGGGACCAGGAAAGCATAGAGCTAACAGAGGCAGGGAAGGCCTGCCCAGCCCCACTCCCCCCCCCAGGGCATCTGATTAACGTCTTACATATCATACTTGCAGAGAAATAGGTTTAAGGCATCAGACTTACCACTGGGTAAATTCCAGTTTCAGTCAGGGGTGGGGAAGGAAGAGCTGGTGGAGACCAATCAAAGCACAGACTTCAGCTGGCAGGTGGAGAGAGACAGCAACCTTTCCTCTCCCTAGCTTGGTTCTCTCTAAGCCTGCTCTCAACTACATCCAACATGAGATGGGAAATAAAGCAGAGACCTGGGCTACCACAGAAAGGGAATGTAAACCCCAAGAGGTGAATGAAGATTAAAAGGAAAACATTTTAAGTAACAAAACAACCCTACATTCATTAAGTACACACACACACACACACACACACACACACCCCTGAAACAGAACAATCCCACATGTAATACAGCACAATTCACAAATCAACCTATTACCTGCTTAGTGGGATTGAGCTGTCTCTATACCACAGAGCCCTAGTAGGCCATAGGAAAAATCAACTTTTTTCATTTGTATCATAACATTGAATCTGGAGAAGATTATGATATATGAAATGAGAGGCCAGAAAGGCCAGTTCCAGGCCAGTGAGATGACTCAGCAGGTAAAGGTGCTTTGAGGTTGATCCCTACGTCCTCTGTGGTGGAAAAAGAGAATCGGCCCCTCCAAGTTGTCCTCTGCCCCCTGAAAAGGGGAAAGCACAAAGGACATCCATTAGGGCGGACGTTCCCTCCTGCTCCTGACCCTCGTTAGAGAATTGTGTGCTCATGCCCTACCGGTGTACTCATATGTGACTTTACATTCTAAAACAAAGAAAAGGCAAGTATGCCATGACCTTATGTATAGAACATAAAATGGCCTTTCCCATCTTTCCTCATCTTGTAGAAATAGGGTATAGAATAGTGATTACCAGAGACTGGAAAGGGTTCACTGAGAGAAAGATGTGTCAATGGTATAGTTACGTAGATAAATAAGAGCTGCTGTTCTTTGAAATAATACGGTGAGAATAGCTAGCAATATATTACATATTTAACACGAACTGAAGAGCAAATTTTGAATGTTCTTGCTGTAAAGAAATGATAAATCTTGAAGTGATGTATATAAAAAGTTCTCTGACTTGATCTTTATACAATGTATGTGCATATGGGACTATCACTCTACCCCATGAGTAAGTGTGATGGTTAATTTTGTCTACTCATCAAGATCTAGAATCGCCATGGGGGAAAAAAAAACCTCCGGGAATATCTGTATGCCATGATCTAAATAAGGTTAACTGAGATAGAAAGAGCTGTCCGATATGTAGGCAGCAACTTACCCTGCCTTTGGAATCCTGAACTTTGTAAGATGGAGAAAGCTAGCTGAACACCAGCGTTCATCACTCTCTGCTTCCTCACTGTGGATGAAGAAAGACCATTGATTCAAGTTCCTGCCATCCTACCTTTTCCACCATGATAGACTGTGCCCTCTAACTGCGAGCCAACGTGAGCCTGCTTTCCTTCCACCCGTAAGTTGTTTAGTCAGGTATTTCATCACAGTACGAGGAAAGTAGCTAACACTGTGTGTTCAATGAAAGTAGCTAACACTGTGTTCAATGAAAAGGAGCTCTCAAGAGAGGGTTGTGCCTGCTTGTGAAAGAACTCCTCCAACTAAGTCCAGCCATGCTCCTCATAGCTCCTCAGCCACAGCGATGCCTTTTATTTCAAAGAGGCAGCATGGACTCTAATCTCTGATTGGCTAGAGTGCTATGCCTTCCACTCCCTCTATCAGGATCTTCCCCCATCAAATGTAACCATGGGGAAGAATGTAACATTGTAGACATTGTAGATAGATAGATAGATAGATAGATAGATAGATAGATAGATAGATAGATAGATATGGATGGAGATGGATGGATGGATGGATGGATGGATGGATGGATGGATGGATGGATGGATGGATAGATAGATAGATAGATAGATAGATAGATAGATAGATAGATAGATTAGATGGATGATAGATAGATAGATGATAGATAGATAGTAGATAGATAGATAGATTAGATGGATGATAGATAGATAGACAGACAGACAGACAGACAGATAGAATTAATAGTGACATTTTAGATGTCTTAACTGTGTGGAAAACCCAGTCTCTATAATTATTGACAAATAACAATGGAGGGGAATGAAAAGGGGAAAGCACAAAGAACAGCAGTTGGAGTGGACATTTGGTGACACTGTTCCTGACCCCTCTTTAGAGAAATGTGGGCTCCTACATGGGCCAAATAACCCTTGGCTCTCTGAGCCCAGCCAGTGCTTAGGAAAAGCCTATCATGAAAAAACTCAAAGGCGAGGGGGAGAGAACATTCACACAAAGTCCTCATGCTGCTGCACTTGAATAGGAAATGGTACAGAGAGGAGGCTAGAGAAGACACATGGCCAAATCTAGTAACCTCCAGCCTTGCTAAATGGAATACACAGAGATTCACCACAGGGCAACTCCATAAAGCCACTCCGGATGCCATTTTGCTAATTGTGTTTGCTATGACACCAAGCACCGCTTAGCTGAGCTCCCAGAGTGTCTCTGTAATGGCAGTCACTTGCCAGGAGCGAGAGTGATTTTTATTTGATATCCATACAAAGCAGCAGCAAATGAATTTCCATAATGAGAAGCAACATAATGATGTAGAGATGTACAAACTGCCATTGTGTTTAATAACAACAAAGCCTTCCCGTTTGAATTAAATTTGCAGGAAGACTCTTACAGAAGCATCGCTGTGTTGCAACCAACTTGTTTGAAAAACACACACACACACACACACACACACACACACACACACATTTCAATTATAATTACTGGAAAGGTTGTTTGGAGTAGTTTTTTTTTTTTTCTTTCATTCCGTTCTCACTAAAATCGACTTAGCTGTAGCACTCCACAGCTGCGATTTGTGAAGTAAATGGCAAAGCTAAATGTGCCGAAACCCAACATGTTCCCCAAGCAACAAAGGGATGGAAGGCAAATGTTACAGTATTATTGACAACAGCGGTAATGCTTGTATAAGCATCTGCTTCATAAAGGAGAGAAACCTACATTATAAACAAAGGGAGTTCCCAACAAAGCCCACCACCCTGAATCCTAGCTGGGATTTAAATTTTCAAGTCAGTTAGAACAAATATTGCCACTTTGTATCTTTTCCCTCCAAAATTAAAAATGATCTGATTAGCATCCCAGAAATCTCCCATGACTACTGTCTACTCCATGTCCTCTCTCTCTCTCTCTCTCTCTCTCTGTCTCCTCTCTCTCTCTGTCTCTCTCTCTGTCTCTCTCTGTCTCTCTTTCTGTCTCCTCTCTCTCTCTGTGTCTCTCTCTCTGTCTCCTCTCTCTCTGTCTCTATCTCTGTCTCCTCTCTCTGAAATGATTTCCAGTGTTTAGCTATTCCCCAGCACTTGATTGTCATCACTGAATGGAAATAGTATTGACTAACCATAGGTTTAATTTTGATCTTTGATAAACCTGTCTCCATCCTCATTGTGGAAGTGTCATTCCAGTGTGGGTGACATATGTCGTGCCCTACCCTGACCTGCTTAATCTGCAATGTCACAATTTGTATATATGCAGACCAAAACACAGATAGTTTTATTAACAGTAAAAGCTCAGAGCCAGACCAAGGACCCATATTAGACTGAGACTGAAAAACCCAAAGGACCGTGTTATTTATGCACTAGAATCAAGAGCCTGCAGTCTGGTCTAAACCATGATTATGTATAGGTGCTGGAAGTAAGGTAGCTCCTTTGTGTGAGTCTCAGCTTTCCCAGCCATAAAATAAGCGTGAGACCTGTTCTAAAACATCTCAAAAGACCAAGTCATATTGAACTGATATTTATTTGTTTGATTTTAGAGACAGGTCTCACCATGTAGCCCAACCTGGCTATCAACTGACCACCCCCCGAGCTAAGATTACAGGCATGTGCTACCTGTTTGGCGCTACAGGTGTTTTGTGTAAGCTGTTGTTCTAATGGTCATGACACACAACAAGCAATCTTCAGATAAGCTCAAGGTGTTTCCAGAAAGACATGTAATTGCAATGATTAACGTTGGGGCTTCGACATGGCAAATATTTTTTTTGAATCTCTGTTTAATACAAGACACAACCCTTTATGCTATGAAAATACCTATGTTGACAGGGCCTGAAAGAGGGGACAAACCAAGAAAAAGACAATTTGAAACAAACCAAACCTAAGTGCCCGATGGGAGGTGAGAAACTCAGGGACTCTGTGCACAGACTTCAGCATCCCGCCTTTTGAACTTGAATCTTACTTCTGTCATTGACTGGTTGTATGACACTGGGCAAGTTATTTAACCTCTTTATGTCTCTGTTCCCTCATCTATAAAATGAGAGTGATAAGTATAATCGTTGGATTGGAACCCCTGCTTGGTGCTGCAGAAGCTGGGAAGCCCCATCTTCTCTCCTTCTCTTAACCCTGCCCACTTGGAGAAAATTCCGGGCTAAACTGTCATGACCCCATCTGTTTAGAATTTCCAGCAACCCACCCAAGAGTGTCTACCCAGGGGCTCAGCACAATATCTGCTCCTAGCTGACACATCCTCACCCCTTGCCTAAGACCTATAAAACCGCCTTGCCTTAGCCCAGGTGTACCATTTCCCTGGCCCTATATCTTGGGACCAGTGAACCCAGCCAGGAACAGAATCTAATAAACATGCCTTTCTCTATTTTTAATCTGATCTAATCTGGCCTATAATGTGCCTATAGAAAACCTATAAATAACCATTACAGGGGTTGGGGATTTAGCTCAGTGGTAGAGCGCTTGCCTAGGAAGCACAAGGCCCTGGGTTCGGTCCCCAGCTCCGAAAAAAAGAACCAAGAAAAAAAAAAAAAAAAAGAAGCTGTCTTGCTACAAAGTAATTTCATAGACTCAGAGCTTAAGAAAACCAAGATTTATGGTAGTCAAGCAACCTGGAATAACCATTACAATAGTTTATAATTACAAACTTCACAGGTTTGCTGTAAACATCTTAATATACCTATAATCTTACAACAGTGCCTATATGTATGCCCAATACAGTCAAGGTCACAGGACTGTTATACAGGAGGTTTGAGGCTCAAAGGAACCGTACCCATGACCTCTAATAGAAGCCACTTTCTATGTCAAATCCTCCTGGTCAAAGCTGGAGTGGGAAAAAAAACAAAACAAAAAAACAAACAAACAAACAAAAAAACCTTGCTTCAGAGCTGTCCACAGATTTCCCATCTCTCTATAGATTGACATTTACATTTCCCTGTAAAGTTGTGTTGCTTTTTATGATTTGAGAAAAAAAAGCAAACACTTTAATGAGTTGTTGGTCCTACAAAGGCAGATCTAAACATACCATTACTAGAACTGTAATGGTTTTGACAGTGAGAAACTAGACTGCTCTGTGCTATAGCTGAGACATCCCATCGGGCTTGCATGAAACTCTGGGGCTCCGCCTGCACACTCCTGGAGAACGGTGGACATAAAAAGAGCCCGAGGTGGAGAGGGTATGAGAAACTGTCCCCGCAAGCAGGTAAGAGAAGGTTCTGTTACCCTGGCCAGTCTCCAGTACCTACATGTCACCAGGGGATATATTCGAAGTGAAGATGATCCTGGTTGCCTAGGGAAATGGTGATTCTTTCGGAACTCCGAATCGCCCCCAACCTCCCAAGGGCTGGGATTATAGATGTTCACCACCACATGGCTTGTGCTGTGCTCGGGATTGGCTTCATGGCTTTCTGCATGCCAGACAAGAACTCTACTAACTGAGCTGCAGCCCCTGACCTGCTAGTCTTTTCTGAATTGGCAAGGTTAGTGAGCGGGGCTTCTCAGGTTTGCTAAGCACTTGTCCTCCAAGTGATTTTCAAGGTCCATTTCTTACATAGATTTTTTTTCTATGTGCCTGGCTTTACAATCTAATCCCCCAGAAGGACCTGGTTTTGCTGCATTCTTTACTGTAGTTATAATGCATCCCTGCAGGAGGGCACAATGGCTGATCTACCTAAAATCCCAGTACTTGGGCACTCAAGAACCTGAGGCAGGAGGATCATGAGTTCAAAACGATCCTGAACTACACTCAAACAGAAAAGAAAAAGAAAGAAAGAGGTGGCAAAACAAATGTAACCAAGGACAAAGACAATCTGAAACAAGGAAGGAAGAAAAAAAGTGAATTCGTCGCTATAGATTGTGTTCATGGAAGGAGAGGAAGTGGGGGTGAGGAGGAAGGAAGACCATGGGTCTTCAGCCCCAAGTACTCGGAAAGTTCACCTGCTCTGCCCTCAAGTCTAGATTGAAAACTACGCTAAATATCTGTCTTTGGGAGCTGTCAAGCCCTGCAAATGAAACCACAATAGCAGAGGGACGAGACCAAAACAGGTCCTAAAAGAGCTGTCATCTAGAGTCCATCAGGATTCATCTCTATAATCTGAAGTTAAAGGCAAAAGAGTTTAGATTCCGTGTTTTAATTTCTTCATCTGCCCCTTTCTTCTTGAGGAGTATTTGTTTTTAATCATGGACACAATCTAGGCTATGCTTTGGGCCAAGTAGCAATGGAGCTGTAACCTAGAAACCCAAGGTCAAGATCAGGATGCCGGTGAGGAACAGAGCCGCTAACCGAGTCCTGCCTAGTGCCCAACTCTTGGTAAGGAAGTTTTACATTAGAAATACGTTACTGTATAATCCATAACCTGTCAAAATTAAATGTCCGCCAAGGCCCCACATGCTTCTTTCCCAATCTGTGGTGCTTCTAGGAGGAAAAGCCTAGCAAAAAGAACTTAGGTCACTGAGCTCATGCCCTTGAAAGTCATATTGAGACCCCGAGCCCTCCTCCATATTTTGTTTCTAAGCCCAAGGACGAGGTAAACAGGTTTCCTCTACCACTCATTTCCACTATAATATTCTGTAGGCACAAGGCAAAGGACCAAGTTCCAACACGCTGAATCCGTGAGCCAAAATAACCTTTCTGTCTTTTTGCATTGGATTGGCTCTGGTAGTTTGTCTTAGTAATGGAAAAGTGAGTAACAAGGTATCTGTCCTGAAGGCCACATCATCCCTGAGCGGAACAGTGAGGACATCCCTCACAGATGAGACAGGATTGGGCCCAGAGGAAGGTGGCCCGGAAGAAGGCTGTCTCCAAGGCTTTTTCTGTGCCTGTCCTTTTCCTCTGCCCCACACTCTCATCCACCCATGGTTGCCAGTTCCATCTATGTGATAATGGTTCAACTTTGCAGCCCCAAACCTCACTGTGGAGTTCTAGAAACCAACACCTATCGGCCTTTGGGTGTCTTAACTTGGATGTCCCATAAACTCTCCAAGTCCCATTGACTCTGGTACCTCAATAATCTCTCACATCTCCCCACTGCCCTCTGCTGGCCAGAGCACCAAATCGCTCTGAGATTCCTGCTCAGAATTCTGCTCCCTTCCAAATCTCTCACAGCCCAAAGGTAGTTCTCCAAGAAGAAACATGATGATACCAGGAAGTTCCCTTCAGTACCATCCTGCCCTAAAGGTAGATCCCCAACTGCTTTAAAGGACATATATAATTGTTGTGACCTCATCCCCACCTCCCGCCTCCATTTGCCCTCCATCTCTTCAGTGCAGACTGTTCACATCACTCACATTGAGTTTAATGTCATTCCTTGGTGTCCATAGTCTCACTTGCTCTGGACCTCTGTACCCTGCTTACTCTTCATGGAAGACAAGGTTGAACCTAGAGAGTTCTTTTCCTCATTCCTCAGCTCCCAGCTGACACGTAGCTTCTGCCTGAAGTCCTTGGAACTATCCAAAACTGTCGTCTGGCAGTGCACCTGCAAAGCCCCTCGGTGATGAGCCACTGAGTTCTACGATTGCCATTTCTTTGGGGTTTGGTTCTGAAACAGTCTTATGTAGCCAAGGCTGCCTTCAAACTCAGTATACCACTGAACCTAACCTTAAACTTCTTATCCTTTCGCCTATATCTCTTGAGTGCCAAGACTAGAGATGTGAGCCACCACACCCTGCTTGTAACTACCATTTCATTCCTGGAAAGGACGGATCAAAGTAAAGAATACTAAAACAGATGTGAGTAACCAACAGGAAGACTGTAAGTAGAACCGGAAGCCCCCTCCTTTCCTGTGTGTCCCCTTACCCAACCCCTACGCTATCTCAGGGAAAACAATCATTGCATCCTAACTCAGGCATCATGCGTCAATAAAACAATTGGAACTACTTTAAAAATGGTGGCCCTACTGTGCCAGGCAACTTTGAGAAGGTTCAGAGATTGCCATCTCTGTTTGCTTTTCATCACAGAGACCATGTCATCATGTGGATCACTGGAAAGCAAACTATATGCTCCCATAGGAGCTGTGTTATAATTAGAAGCAGTATTCCTGTCAAAGGACTTGGCTCCGTGTAGATAGTAGATGTAAACAAAAAACAATCACAAATCAAAGATTCAAGTAACTCTAAATATCTGTTATTCTTCCATATAATAAAGTCCACAAAACATAAAGGAAAGGGGATTTTAGGCACACACACACACATTGATTACTGAGGGACTGCAGTGTACCACAAAGATACAATAAAACATAGTCAGTGTGTTATAAATTAGAATGGGAGGCTAACTTCAATGCAGTCATTACACACTTAGTTGACTCTGGAGAAGCGGTGAAGTCCCACGGTTAAATTGTGCTGCTGGGGACGGGAGAGCCAACCTCAGGCCTGCCCACTGAGCTCTGTGAGGCCAGGGCCTGGGCTGGCAAAGGAAGGACAGTGCCTGCACAGGGCCTGGCTCAGAGGCATTCTTAGCATGGACGCACCGTCTTTGAGTCGGCACTGGGGAAGTAAACCGCTTTGAGCCTGTGGCTCTGCGTTTGTAAAGCGAGCAAACCAAATGTCTGGCATCTTCTAACTGCAAAATTCTAAAACCGCCCACTCAGAAGTCAGTTTCTAAGCACAGTTGACTTCCACTTTGGTAAACTTTGGTAAACTTTGGTAAATAAAGCCACCAGTATTCATTCACACCATCATGGCGTCCCTGCTTACGATTGGTACTCGGCCACATGAGTAGTTTTGGCTACTAAGACTTCAGCAAGCACAAGAAACCTGGGTTTATAGATTGTCTGTGTATTGTAAGTATGATATCATAAGTACTTCTGAAATAAAGCTTGTTTCCCTGATTTTTTTTTTCCTGGACCCCAGACACCATGCTGTGAGGAGCCCAAGCCCCATGGAGAAGCTGACACGATAGAGAACCAAGACATTCCGAGAGAGAGTCCAGGTGAGTTCCCAGCCTGACAGTACCAACAGCTCATGCGAGTGAAAATCTGGGGCAGTGCAGCCCAGTGGGTATCCCAGCTAGCAGCAGCCCTGGCTGAAGTTATGTAGAGCAGAAACTCCCTGCTGTAAAGTTATGGGAGGTAATAAAAACAGCTGTTTCAAGGCAGTAAGCTTGGGGGAGGGGCAGGATGCCATGTAACAATAGCTTGTGTCCTTGTAACACAAGGACATGAGCAGTTTGGGGAAATGGAACCGCCCAAGACATACTAAATGATGTGTGTATGTGAGCGTGCATGTATCATCACGGTAACATGTAAACCTTCCTAACTGAGAAGCATTCAAAACATTCCAACCCTGAAAAATAAATGATTGAAAATACTGGATTGAAAATACTGGCATAGTACTCAGTAAATATTTATCATCAATAAAGACGTTTCCTCTTCCAAAAAAAAAAAAGCCTTTCCTCTCCACCTTCTCTTGAATAGGTAGAGTCGTTCAAGTGCACAATCAAATAAAGGTCATCAGGAAATGTTGCACGCTGCTCAGTCATTCTACCCAGCACTCCACTGACAGCTCCCAGAGCAGTCCCTCGCTCTCGGTAATCTATAAAAACAACCGTCAATCAGAGCAGAGTCTAAGCAAAGGGTCTAGTGAGCCAGAACTTTACCTGTTTTTTTGTAATGAAGAACCCATTGACGTTCCGAGCTAAGGGGAAGTGGGCAAACACGATGAGACCGTGGGCTTTCCTTGAGGTAAACTGTCCTTTCCAGTTGGCATAACAAAATTCCATCGATGAGATAGCTTATGAATGATAGATTTTTATTTCTTTCAGGTTTGAAAGGCCAAAAAGATCCGAGATCGAGACACTGAGAGGTTTAGTATCTGACGACCCCATTTTCTGGTTGGTAGACAGCACATTTTCACTATGTCATCAAATAGAAGGAAGGGGCAAAGCAGCTCCCAGGTGGTGAGTGAGGCTCTCTGTAAGGGCACTGCTACTGTTCCATTTGGGTGTGTCCCTGGGGCTATACATATTGGAAGCACGAGTCTCAGCCTGGTGGTCCTCACAAACAGCATAATCATAAAGAGATAAAAAACCTGGTGTTGATAGGTCACTGAGACCAATTGTCCTTGAAAGCGATTAATGTGGTCCTCACATACCGTTAGCTCTCAAGAGAGTGGGTCGTAAGAAAAGGCCAGACTAGCCCTCCTTGCTCTCAGGCTTCCCCTCTCACGATGATCACATCTCTCTCACAGACTCACCTCATGACATCATGTGCCGCTCACCAGAAAATGAACCAATGTAATCATTCATCAGGCCCGCGACCTGATTACCTCCCCGGTGATCATCACCTCTGGAGCTAAGACTTGAACGTGTGGATTTTGACAGAGACATTTAGATTTCAACAGGATGAGACCACCAACCTTCCTCCAGGAAATTAAAAGTCGCTGAAATGTACCCTGGCATCCTTAACCAAGGTTCAGTGGCAAGGAGAATGTGAGTTCTGAAAGAAAATCAGCATGGGAAGTAGATAGAGACTGAACCAAGGGGCAGACAGCCTTTCTCTATGCAGTAAAAAGATGAAAGACACTAGAGAAACAAAAAGCGAATTTATAAACAAACACAATCCCACGTAACAAACCTGCTCAACCTTGATGTGAAACGTTTCTGGCCCATGAGGCAGAAGAGGATCTTCCTTGGAGTTTAAAGAGCTATAACCTAGTAGGGTGACTACACAGGCGTAAGGCATAGGTCACCTTCCTTAGGTATCCTCACACTGACATCTCAGGGATGATCATGGGGCCTTGGAATTCTCAAGGCTGTTGAATTTGCAGCTTCTTGAGTAGCCAGAGGCAACTGGGCAGGGGCAGTCCTACAGTCTGTCACCATCGGGGCCCCTGTGACCTCCAGCTCTAGCAGCAAGAGGCACCATTCCAATGATGCCTGGCTCTTGCCAGGTGTTGGAACAGGATGTCTCTCACAGGTTACAGGGAGGACGGACCCTGGAAATGGGAGCTTCTGATGGGCACAGTGGCTCAGGCCATCTAATCAGAATCCTGAAGAAATGCGGTTTCATTTCAGATCTCTAACTTTATAAAGTAGGTTGGTGTCTATTTTGGGCACTCCATTTCTCAGAATATCTAAGAGGGGCATGAGAGGTAGGGTAATATCTAATGAATGCTTCCCAGTGCTAGGTACCTTTCAAGATCTTTTAGTTTACTTTTCATTTTAAATCTCATAGGTAATCCCATGACAGGCACTTCACAGGAAAAGTTTGATGCCTAAAGAAGTAATATTTTTCCAGAGGACCAACTAGTAACTAATGGGGACAGCATTCAGAGCTACTCACATGCTGAACTACATTTCCTCACTCCTGCACACCACCCAGCTGCTGCCCTGCTCTATGCATTTTGTGGGGCCCAAGATGGACAAAAACCACAAAGGACATTAAAGGAGAAAACCATCTCTCAATGTTCTGCAGCTGGTGTCTCAGGACCTATATTCTTTGTATCTTCCTTTATGATGTACCTGTTAAATAATCTGAAATGATTAAAAAAAAAAACTACAGGTTGTTAGCATACCCAAACAAACCTGGCACTAAAACTTATCCTACACCGGAGTTCAAATCAGTGTGTTTGCTGTGTGGTCCTGTGATGTCGACGAAGCTGGGAACACTAGCTCTCTCACTTTTCTCCAGGGCTGGTACGTTTTGCCTATTGCCCTGAAAACCAGCTCCCTTCCTGCTCTGGGCTTTGTGCATCTATCGTTATTATCAATTAGCAGCCGTCTTTGCTATTGATATAGCACTCCGTATTTGGTAAGCCCTTTCCTCCGGCTGTTTGTGCATGGCTGGTCTTTACAGCTGTAGATGTGTTCGCTCCGACATCACCTCCCCAGCGTTATTCCTGTGGGCTAAATGATTTGCTTATGACAGGTGCTGAGGAACACGCTATAGAAAGCAATATGCAATGAAGAGAAAGGAAGGAGAGCGCGACAGGCTGACCGCACGTGAGCCATCCAGCAAGAGGCTGCGAGAACAGGGCGACTTCCTTTAGTTTCCTCTACTTATGATCATGGAAGCATAGTTATTAATGATGCTGTTTTACGTTTTATAGCTCTTGTTCAGTTGAAGAGCTCCCCGGGGAATGGGGGGCTGCAAACTCCACGTTCACAACTTTACCTTGCTCGTATGGGCATTGCGTTTTTCTCTCCTCAGGGATTTTCCTACTGATAACAGCAGAAGCAATGACAGTGGCGAGACCCAAAACTTAAAGATAAGGTAGAGGCGTGGCAATTTTCCCTCAGCTCATTCCTGTGTTAAGAGGGCCTAGGCTTCGTCCCCAGAATCTATTTGGTCTCCTAGAAGGAGAGGGTGGTGGTATAACATCTATCTGCAGAGGCCGATGCCTGCTGATTTGCACCATGGGGACAATTAGAGCAAAATGAAACTGCCACATCAACAGGGTAAAGCAGGAAGGGGCTCCAGCTAGAAACTCTTAAGATCTGCTCCTGGTTCACACAGTGAAATATAGATTTTAATGCCCTAAAGACACTGAAACCATAATGCGGAGACTGAAACACAACAGAAGCACAGAAGAAGGCCAAAAGTGGGAAATTTGGAGGAGATGAGTAGGTTGACGTAGAAAAACACAGATGTGTGCCCCGTGAAGGAAGAAGTCTTGAGGCTAAGAGCCACATTGACAGTCCTGTGCAAGCATCAAGGTCTCCCAGTCCCTAGTCCCGGAAGCTCACACACATTGCTGAGAGCAGGCTACCTTTGGGGGCCTGCTTCCTGATGGCTATTAAACCCAGCTCTCTGGAGTCCCGGAGCGCATTTCTTGAAGATCATGAACATCTGCTTGAATTGGAAGATTTTCAGTCACCTGGAACTTCTAAAGGCTGTATTTGGTCCTCACTTCTGCTAGCTTGTGTGGAGAATCTAAGAAACCTTCCTTCTTCCATTGCGCCATTACACATGATCAGGGGCTTAGATTCCACACATGTGGGGGTCAGGCGACACTCTGTCTTTATTTCTTTTAATTGTTTAATGTATTTGGTTTGGTTTGGTCTGGTTTGGTTGATTGGTTTGGTTTGGTTGATTGGTTTGGTTTGGTTGATTGGTTTGGTTTGGTTTGGTTTGGTTGATTGGTTTGGTTTGGTTTGGTTTGGTTTGGTTTGGTTTGGTTGATTGGTTTGGTTTGGTTGATTGGTTTGGTTTGGTTTGGTTTGCTTTGGTTGATTGGTTTGGTTGATTGGTTTGGTTGATTGGTTTGGTTTGGTTTGGTTTGGTTTGGTTTGGTTGATTGGTTTGGTTTGGTTGATTGGTTTGGTTTGGTTGATTGGTTTGGTTTGC
The DNA here is from genome assembly GCF_011064425.1 of Rattus rattus. NCBI lineage: Eukaryota > Metazoa > Chordata > Mammalia > Rodentia > Muridae > Rattus > Rattus rattus. Next base: position 190,423,781 of record NC_046156.1, read on the forward strand.
CTCACCTTGGTTTGGTGTGTGTAGAGACAGGGTCTCATGTAACCCAGGCTGACTTGGAAGTCACACATAGCCAAAGATAACTTTCAACCTGTGCTCCTCCCGCCTCGCCTTCCACATGCTCAGGTTACAGGCCCGTATCACCATACCCAGTTTCCTGCAGCGCTTGCGGATGAACCCAGGGACTTTGCCTTTACAGCACATATCACATTCCACTTGCTAAGTTGTTAGCAGGAATATTCATTTAATTATCTTAACATCCCTAAGAGACAAATACGACTGTTCTACAAATCAGGAAATACACAGATAAAGAAACTGTGGTGCACAGACGTTAAGCAGTCTGTCTGAGGCCACGCTGCTCATATGTAATAAAGCCAAAATTCAAACTCAAGGAGGCTGGCTCCTGTCCACGGTTTTACCCCAGCACTGGGCTGTCTCTTTTGTGGGTGATAAATTATGCTTGGAAATGTTATCAAAGCAAATGGCAATTTAAAACATGTGGTGTAAGCAATAAGCAGAAGGCGCTGACCTCATGTTGGGGTGGAAAGGAGGAGGAGGCGATGGTGGTCAAAAGGTAAACCATCTCATTTAAATGAGAGGAACAATTCTGGTTTCCGGTTTTTTTTTCCTTGCAATCTGTGGTTTTGTGAACGCACTTAGTTAATACAGTGCACTTCACATTTCAAAAGTACCAAGAGCACATTGTGAATGCTCTAAAACCAGAAAGAAAAAAAAAACACAAATAAAACAGTGGAAGTATTAACATAAAATATTCCTTGATGCTTTCACGATCATGAAATCAATTTTTATCCCTACAAGAAAGAATAACTAGAGAGCTATGAATGTAGCCCAATGGCAGAGAACTCACCTAGCACAGACAAGACCCTGGGTCTAATCCACAGCATAGGATACTGCCTGGTCAAAGTCATATAACAACGGAGCTGTAGACATGGATTAGAGGTTAAGATCGTGTACTGTTCCTCCAAGGACTCAAGTTCAATTCCCAGCACCCACACAGGGTAGCTTACAAGCACCAGTAATTCCAACCCCAGGGTTAATTAACACTTCTCCCCACTGTGGACACTAACACTTACATAATATACACACTAAATATAAACCAATCAATCAATAAGTAAGTAAGAAAAATAAAAGAACCAGATAACAAGCCTAAGTGAATGACTAAGAGAAGTGATAATCAGCACAGGAGAAGGTCAGACCAGGAGCCTACAGCCAGCATAGGCTATGCCAAAGTCAACAGCAAGTCGAAGACATTCAGGAGATACCCAGGAGCTTGGGGAGGCAGAATTAGAGAATCCAAACTCACACTCTCTTCTGCATGAGGCATTTGTCCTTTAATTTTCCTTCCACTGGAGTCTTCATCAGATAAAACATCAACTAATTTAAAGCCACAGAGAAGATGGCTTGCCGCTCAACCTAGTTTTTTGTGAGATGGTGGACATGTTCACACAGTGTGGCAGCAGCCCGCTAGTCCATGTCTAGCAGCTCCTAGGTGATCAACTATTCAGAATTCTGCCTTGCAGTTTCCTTATGATACAATAGTCCACACTTGCCTCCTTTTGATAAAGATGGGTCTGGTTATGAGGCTTTCAAAACTAATCTGGTAACAAGTCAAGGATGAAACCAGTCACATTCAGAGAGTAGAGCAGCTCTTGAGATCCTAAGACAATAACGCAGACAAGAAGAGAGATGGTAACCTCGAGTTTCAGCATCTTTGTTGTGGTAAAGATTAGTCTCCAGGACGACTTTGAAGAAGGAGCTGGTGAGGAGCCAGCCATAGCCATTCAACACTGTGAAGATCTCACCCAAAGCATGGCACAGGACTTGAGGTGACAAGTGAAGCCTGTGACTGTGACTTCCCAAGATCATCAGGACCATAGGAGCCCTTTTGAGAAGACAGGATGCTCCTGCTTACCTCATGTGACTTGTGTGCGAGCCCTGGCATCATAGAGTGAGAGAGTAGCCTGAAAGGAATCACATATACTGTTCTTCTGGGGATTGTGTCAGAATCTCATAAGCTGCTGTATTCCTTAAGACAAGATTCAAATTTACTATGGTTTTTAATACAGTATCAGAAACAAGCGAATAGAGCAAGAATGGGTTTGGGTGTCCCTGCATTAGGGAAAATGAGAAGAAAAGCCACTTCAGAAGACATTAAGGTTAGACTTCATTCATGCAGAAAGATGCCTAGAAGGATATGTGTGCATATATGAAACATATGTACATTGTTTATATGTATATACATATATATGTATGTGTGTATGTGTATGTGTGAATGTGTGTGCATGTACACATACATGTGTGTATTATATGCTTATGTATATGTTTATGTATATGATTATGTATATGCAATGCTTGTGTTTCTTTAAATGTATATGTATATCAGAAAATATGCAAAGATAAAGCTACCCAAATGCCTGACACATAGCAAGGAGACAGGTGATGTCACAAAAACCCTGGACAGCTCAACAGACAACAAAGATGAGTGTCATATGCAATGCCAGAGTCCAAAGGCATCGTGACATTCACTGAGGTCAGGGAAATGTCACATGGTGTTTATCTTACATCATTCAATAATACTCTTGACTTTTAGGTCTGTTTTGTGTGCATGTGCCTGCACATACACACACACAGCTACACACACATGTTGAGGAGGCTCATCTCAGGCACCATCCATCTTTATCATTTGATATGGGGTCTCTCACTAGCCTCGAAGTCGCCAAGTAAGCTAAGCAAGGGTGGCCAGTAAGCCATGAAGTCTATGCCTCTCTGCCTCTCCAGTGCTGATTATAAGCAGACATCGCCAGGCCTAGCTTTTATTAATGTGAGTTCTGGGGACCACACTTGGTCCCTTACACTTGCAAGGCAAGCACTTTACCAACTGAGCCATCTCTCTAGCTGAGGTTTTAGTTTCTAACTCACAGGTCTTTGGCTCCCTTGTGATAGAAAAAGAAAAATTAAACTTTGCTTTGTGTTATTTTAACAAAACACCTAATGCTGGGAAATGTTGTTTCGGGTTTGTTTTGTTTTAGTTATTTTGGCTTATGATTCTGGTGACTAGGAAGTCCAAACAATCTGGTATCTGGTATCTTATGGCTATATTAACATGGTAGGTAGAGTCTCATGGTTGGAAGACTTTGGGGAAGGGGGGAAACAGTGAAGAGGGGACCGTGGGTTACCATTTATTTTTTTAATAATAATCCACACTCTCAGGAATCTATTCTATTTCTTTAAGATGTTGTAATGCAAGCCCTTCATGAGGACAGTCATGAGGAAAGCAGCTCCCACCAGGCCCACCTCTTAAGAGCTGAGCTGGATAGTTTTATGTCCACTTCACACAACCTACAGTGATCTGAAAGGAGGGACATACCTCCATGATATCTGGATGGGAGCCATTTTCTTAATTAGTGCTGAATGAGGGAGGGCCCAGGCCATTGTGTGTAGGGGGAGGGGATATCACCCCAGGGCTGGTGGTCCTGGGTTCTATAAGCAACCTGGCTGAGCAACGCCAGGAAGCAGCACCCCTCCATGGCCTCTGTGTCAGCTCCTGCCTCCAGGCTCCTGCCCTGCTTTGTTCCTGTCCTGATGGACTGTGATGTGGAAGTGTAAGCTTCCCTTTCCTCCCCAAATGGCTTTGGTCACAGTGTTTCATCACAGCCATGGTGACCCTAACTAAGACAAGGGTCTACCACCTTTTAACCTTGTTACCTTGAGACCAAGCTTCCATCACATAAGCCTTTGAGGACAAACCTTTCTCTTAACCACAGGACCAATGGATATGGCAGGTGCCTCTAGGACCACACTGTTGTTTGCAATACATTGCTTACACTATGGTACCATGAGGATAATTGATCTTAATTAGCTTAAAAACAAAAACCTCGTTCCTCTAATTTGACTAAGACAGGCTGATTTGCATGTTTACAAACATTAATACCTGGATTGAATTTCCAATCTTCCTCAGCAGCCCAGTCTTTTCCGAGTGTCAGTTTGCCCGTGTATGTTGGTCACCTGTTAGGCAAAAATTTTATCAGGTAAGCCCAAAGTTTTCTGTCTTTCAGACCAGATTTTCACCCCAAATCTCGTCTCATGAGTTGGGAGAAAGAATGGAAAATTAATAATCACATTTTGCCCGCTTCGGTTTCCCATGCAGTCCTGTGTGTTTACAAAGACCACTCTGTCTGAATGTGAAAGAAGAAGATACTCTGCATGTCACTAGGCTGGACCAAAGACGGGAGAAAGCATGGTCTGTTTGGATAGACAGACCACTGAAGGGAGAAGGCGTGGTCTGCCTGGGTGGACCACTGAAGGGAGAAGGCGTGGTCTGCCTGGGTGGACCACTGAAGGGAGAAGGCGTGGTCGGCCTGGGTGGACCACTGAAGGGAGAAGGCGTGGTCTGCCTGGATAGACCACTGAAGGGAGAAGGCGTGGTCTGCCTGGATAGACCACTGAAGGGAGAAGGCGTGGTCTGCCTGGGTGGACCACTGAAGGGAGAAGGCGTGGTCTGCCTGGGTGGGTCAGTATAGCCGGACAGGGGTTGCACCTTACACACATAGCACTGTTCTCTCTGGGCGTATGTTTGTTGCCTTTGCAGGGTCCTTCTGTTTCAGGAAGGGGCTTCGTGTGCTGATCCCTCCTGAACTGCTAGCACAGCTAGGCAGCTTTTAATGGAGAAAGACACAAGAGGGACTAACAACTATTTCAGCCTTTCCTCAAGTGAACACTCGGGGTTTTTTCCCCCTTCTACATTATCAAATGCTACGGTACTTTAAACTTCTCCCATCATTAAGCCTTCTGAGTGAAATATTGAACTGATTAATGTGGCATTTTCCACTAAACTGTTTCAGGAAATGTTGCACCTTACCAGTGGGATGCTTTTGAATAATGTAATCTCCTTAGTATAATTAAAACTAAGTTCTGAAGTTAGTACCTTTTATCCCTTGAGGCACTCATCAAAATGTCAAGTGTTCCTTCTAGTAAAACTGCAATCCCATAATACAAACAAATATATTACCCACTGCTCCTCATGAGCAAGAGGCCCTTGTTGCTTTTTTTTTTCCTTGTCACTTCATCCTGAGAGAGAAACATAAGAAATATGGTCGCCAAAAGCCATTCGAACCCTCACACTGATCCATGTTCTGTGCCAGTGCCTGGCTTGTATCTACTAATATGTCTTTTGACTGTCTTCACCAGATGAACATCTTGTTGTTCTGTTGTTATGGGTGCATAGAAAACAGTGTGCGTATTTAAAGTTGTTTGCTTTCTTAGGGCTTTTGTGTGGTTTAAAGGGGGAATGAAGAGTCAGGAATGCAGCACCTCCTCTGAAAGAGACGCATTTAGAGATCCTCACAGATCCAAGGACTTGATTTTTTCTTTTTAAGCAGATTTTAAAAATCGACTTTGCAGAGTGTGGTAAAATGATAAAATGAATGATCAACCCTATTGACAACATTTTCAAAATTCCCTCCTGCAGGGACAAGGGACAGCCTGACCTCAGGGCTGCCTCCAGAAGCCCTGCTCTTATGGCTTCAGAGGAACAAGACAGAGTGCAGAAAGGAAAGGAGAAATGGGGTCAGAGTCTGCCCTCCTCTGGAACAAATACTAAGTTTGTGAGGCAAGCTCGTTGTGCAGGCTTAGGGCACTTACTTCTGGCTACCAGAGAACCTAGAATCTTCTCACAAATTACTGGCTTCTTCTAGAAAAACCTAAGACATGTCAAAGGTTGGCAAATAGCAGCCCATTATTTTGTTCCATTATGACTGTTCTTCATTTCACTTCCTAGAGATCCTATTAGCTTCTCCCCCAGAGCCTACACCTGTCACGCAGGAGCCATGCTATGATCTCCAGTATGATGGCCCTGCCAGTCTCCATCTGGGAAGAAGGCGGGAGGAAGTGACAACGGACAGTGCAGACACTTGGAGACAGAGGGAGCCCAGCAGGACTTTGAAAGAGAAATAGTCAGTGCTGGAACGCGCTTCTTACCAAATAGTGTTTTCATTCTCAGAAAAACACGCTCCTTTCCAGTCTGCGGGCCAAGCTGACTGCTACTTCCCTTTGCCTGCCAACTAGTCATTAGCAAACAATGGGCGACAGCATGGGTGCGGAAGAGAAAGGGGCGGGCATGCGCAGCACAAAGCAGCGGAGCACTGGGGGTCAGTGAGGACAGAGCACCCAAGTGCCAGGCTGGATGTGGCTCATGGGGAGCCGCAGATTGAAAAGAAAAGTGAAGCGAGGCGCCGCTGAGAAATACTGCCTTGACGGTGCAGCTGAGCCGAGATACACCCAGGGAATTGGATACCTGAAGAAGTATTCGGCTGAGCATTTGTGCGGCTGGGCCACCGGCTGGGATAAAATGTTTCCTATACCCAGCCAAGGACAGAAATGCTTAGAGCAAATAATTCAAGAAAGTGGTCCCCTGAACATCCAAGTCCAAGCTATTTGAGTGAGAGATTCCTCAACATAATTTACATGAAAGCAGCAATGTATTGGAGAGAACCATACATTGTCTCATTACGATCCACAGGCAAGAATACATCAGGAATGAGTCTGCCCTTGAACCAGCACTAAACCACAGATATTTTTTTTTTATCTGTCCAGGCAGCCGCTCTTGCTGTCTGCTGAGCTCGTGTCCACTCGCTCTGCATGGTCTCTCCCTCTTCTTGCTTGTCCATGCTTTTTGCTTCTTTCTCCAGATCCTGTTTAATGTTCAAATAGCCAAACATGGTGGCTATATCCCCAGAGCTTAATTGTCCTCCATTCAAATGAACCATAAAATTGAACCAACTATTCATTCTCATTCACAATTTCCAGAACAGACCATTTGCTTCACCCGACTTAGGTTCATCTGTTCTCCAAGCAGGCACGTGCCGGAACATGGTGGTCAACGGTCACTCCTGGACATGGAGACACAGTCGTGAGGGCTGAGGCTAGGAAGAACAAGCTCACTACTGACTCTGAATGACTTTAACACATAGAGGAAATGGTTTTATGAAATGGAAAAAATAATAAGCACTTTTTATTTTGAAAATAGAAAGGGTTGAAGGAATTTTTTTCCCATTTCTGAAAGCTTTTAAAAGGAACAGGAATTCAGAAAAATACACTAACTTGTAACCTATCGTACAGGGCAGTGGCTCTCAACTTGTGGATGTGAACCCTTTGGGGGTCAAAGGACCCTTTCACAGGGGTTACGTAAGACCGTCTGCACATCTGTTATTTACATTATGATTCATAACAACAGCAAAACTATAGCTTTGAAGTAGCAAAGAGAATAATTTTATAGTCGGGGGTCACCACAACATGAGGAACTGTATCAAGGGGTCGCACATTAGGAAGGTTGAGAACCACTGCTATAGAGGAACAGTAACTAATTTAGGAGCTGGGGGGTGTGAGGGCTGCTCCCAGGTCCCCTCGACTGGCTGTGTGAGCAAACTGTACAGCCTCCTGACAGCTTTCTCACTTATAGGTGTGGGGTTATAAAAGCTGCCTGACCACATCCAAGTGCTAGATAGATGTGGACAACTGCTGTGCATCTGGGGGTGGTAAGTGGGGAATGAGCTTCCCACAGCTAGGAATTATGGGTCTTATGGCCCATGAGGCTACATTACTCTAGATAAAAGTAAGACAAAGAGCTCATTCGCTCCAGTCACCAGCAACCTTCCTTGTAGGTCTTAGAGAGGACCGAGCTGCACATTCTCAGAGTGAAAAATCTAACAGAGCTTGAACGATTGTACTTTTAGTGAATAATAAAATGAATGTTGAGAATAATATGGATAAGACAGGGATACTCTCACGGTCGGTGACCGGGTCAGAAGGGTGACAGATCTGGGACTGATCCCTTTGTTCAGCAGAATGATTTAGCAGGGCTGGAGTGATGTTCATACAACAGAGTCAAGGCTAACCACTCCCACCTGGGTGTCAGAGGGTCAGGAAGGAGTGACCGCCGCCAGTCCATATGTACGCAGCTGGCTTGCCACCTGGTGTCCCTGTCCCTCCTCAACCTTCATGTTTCTTGAAGCTGTGTGCTCATAAAGATGATATCCTCAGCAAGAGGACCGTCTCTCCTGGCAAATCTGTCCTCGCAAGTTTGCTGTGAAGATCTAATAAGATAATGGATAGAAAACGGCTTTAAAAACTGTGAGGTGATAAACAAATGTAAGTTACCATAATTATTATGATTAACAATGTCATAAAGGAAAACCATTAAGTCAGTCAGACAAATTGGCACATGTACTTAGCACCTAAAAGTAATCAAGCAGGGAGCCTAAAAGCAATTTGATAATCTTCGCCTTTCAAGTTCCTTTTCATTAAGCTTGTGTGGGTTTGAGCATCTATGAAATTGGAAGATATATTTGGCTCCCAGCTTCCTTGGCTTGGTGGAGGGATGCTTTGTCTGATTAGTCCTTATCCTGGATCCTTCAAAAGAAGAGCGCATGTCCACTGCTGGGACATATATTGTGGTACCTAGTAGTTATTCCAGAGAGGTATCAATCAGAGCTGGCTTCTGGACTTTTTTTCTTTGAGATTACTTGTAACAGGATAGAGAATTTGAGTGTTGAAGAGGTAAGAGAAAGACAGATAGAGATAGGACTGAGGGGGACCCAGGACATGACATCTGACTGGTTTCAGTGAATCCTGTCTATTCAACATAGATTGAAGGAAAGTATAGGTAAGAATCAGTACGGAGCTGTACAATAATATATATAATTATTCATATAAGACTTGCACTTAGATAGAATCAATACTGAGAGATCAAACATAGCCAGTTGTTGTTGTTAGTTCATTAGTTCTGCTAACTGAATGGGGGGGGGTCTTCCTAGTTAATTCCAGTGAGGAAAGGGTAGAAACTGGAAACGGGTCTGCCTAAATGATTGTGGTAAAGCAGTTCCTTTGACAAAACTTTCATTTCATGAGATAAGAAGGTGATGGAAAGAAGAAAGGCATAATTAGTTACTGATAATGACGATGCTGGAGGCTTAGGGAAAGGAAGGCGATGAGCATTCTGGGAGAAGAAAATGTCTAGCAGTTCGGAAGAGTAGGAGCGTCTCATGAGATCTTTCCCTTCAGCTCCTTTGTCTGCATCTGGGAGAGGCTGACCAGAAGAGTTTCTGGTTATCTGGGATCCCTCAAATGTTGTTGCACTCATCACTTGTCCCAGCACCGTGACAGAATGCCTGACACAAACAGCTTACAGGAGGAGAGGTTTATTTGGGGGTCGTGGTTCAGGGGGTACAGTCCATCACAGTGGGAAAGACACGGCAGCTGACAGCTCCATCTGTGGCAGCAGGAACTTGAGGTGAACCTATTATGTCTCTGGGGATCAAGAAGCAGAGACTTCTGCCAAAATAAAGACGGGCTCAATCCTCAACACCTCCCCCCACAGCAGCCTACATCTGCCTAGTAACCCCTATATCTCAGAGGTTCTTCAAGCTCCCAAAACAGCATCACTGGCTAGGGACTAAGTGTTCAAATACACGAATCCGTTGGGAATATTTTATACCTAAACCATAAAAGGAAGCCTTCCGTTCAAATTCACAAACTTCATAGTAAGGGCCATTTCGGACTTTATGGCCAAAAGTTACAACCCTTAGTAAGATGAACAGGGGTAACGAGAATATAGAACAATCTTAACAATTAGCTTGCCAAGAAAAAGAACACACCTAAAACCTCATGTAGCAATACACGTTTTAATTTATGCCTTCGGTTATTATTTTCCCTGTGGCTTCTTTCACAAGTTGGGGGAAAGGTGATGTTTGGAGCTAGAAGACCTGAAGCTGAGGTTTGCCTATATCTACCTAAGTGACCTTGGGAAATCACAGAATGTCAAGCCTGTGGCATGGGTGTAAAGGTGTATCCCTACTCCCTCAAGAAGTGCACTTTAGGATAGGCTCGTGTGTGGCAGAAAGCATAAAGAATTCAATGTCCCCGTGAAGATTATGATTTCAAAATATGAAGCTGGGGAGAATGCAGGGAGGCCATAACAAACCTATTCTCCATGTAAAGCCACAGACAGCAATGTAGCACAGCATTTTTGCTACCCTGCGTTATGGGTTTCTCAAGTAGGCACAAAGCTCAGGGAGCCTCCATGGTCTTGCACTAGGTCCTCTGCACACGTGTTATGATTGTATAGCTTGGTGCGTTTTTGTGGAATTTCTAAGAGTGGGAGTGGGGCTCTCTCTGACTCTTTTGCCTGCTTTTAGGGCCCCTTTTCTCCTACTGGTTTGCTTTGTCCAACCTTGATGTGACAATATGTGCCTGGTCTTATTGTAGCTTCTTATGCCATATGTGGTTGATGTCCTTGGAAGGTCTGCTCCTTTCTGAGGAGAGACAAAGGCAGGGTGGATCTGGTAAAAAGGGGAGCGGGGAGAAACTGGGGGAAGGTGTAGAGGGAAATCTGCAGTCAGGATGTAATATATAAGCGAAGAATAAATAAAAATAATACTAACTAAGGCCCCTCCCTCATGAGCTCTTTTAACGGTCTCTCACTCTTTAAAGACCTTCTCCAAACTCAGTGTCATGAAGAGTTAGGGTATCAACCATGAATTGGAAGAGGGACTCAGTTTAGGCTCTAACAGATGCAAGTTCTTCTAAGTGTCCTTTAGTTTTTGAGTGGTCTGTCCCTCATCTTACTGTAACCATAGAGCTGAAAGGACTTTGAAATTCAGGGCCAGCCTAGGCTACATCACAAGACCCTGCATCAAAGGCTTAGATGGGTAGTGGGAGACACTGGAGAGATGGCTCAGCACGCAAAGCGTGTGTGCTGCGAGCTAGAGAGCTACAGATCAGCTCCTTAAGACTTAGATGGACTTGGCATCCTGCCCACAACCCCTGGAAACAGAGGCTGGGATGGGGAATCACTGCAGCAAGCTTGCCACACAGACCAACCAAAGCAAACCCTAAGTCAGCGAGAGACCCTGTGTGCTGGGTAGTCCTATGTCAACCTGATAGACAAACTAGAGGTGTGCGAAAAGAGGAAAACCCAACTGAGAGAACGCCTTCCTGAGATCCAGCTGTAAGGCATTTTCTTAATTAGTTATTGAGTGGGGCCCAGCACACTGTGCATGGTGCCACCTCTGGGATAGTGGCCCTGGGTTCCATAAGAGAGAACAAGCCAGTAAGCAGCACCCCTCCATGGCCTCTGTATCAGCTCCTGCCCCAGGTTCCTACTCTGTTTGAGTTCCTGTCCTGACTTCCTTCAATGGTGGACTATGATGTGGAGGTGTAAGCCTATTTTCCCCCTATTTGATTTTCGGTCGTGATGTTTTATCACAGCAATAGAAAACCTAAGATACCCTGCCATAATATATAAGGTACAGAGCGACTGAGGTAGACATCTAACATCAACCTCGGGCCTCCACACGCCCGTGCACAGATGTGTAAATGCATTTGCACACACACACACACACACACACACACACACATGTGCACGCACCACACACATGACCGTACCATTACCTCAAACTGAAATTCTATAAAGCTACTTATATAATAACATATAGCATAGAGCACAGACACATGCATTTACTACAATAAATATATACGAGTAAATAAAATATGTCGAGAAGAGCCCAGTAAAACATTTTTTTACTATTATGTTACGTTGTAAACTACTGAGAGAAGACACATTAAAAGACATGGAGATAGCTTGGTGTGTAAAAGCACATGCCTGAGGACTTGAGTTCCATCCCCGAAGTACAGAGGAAGAGGCCAGATACTGCGGCATGGTAAAAACAAACAAACAAACAAAAACCCTCGAGTTAAATAAAATTTAAAGACACGATTCTAAAAGTTACCTTTAGCTAGGCATCACCAGGTGAGATAGGCCTGTGACCCCAGCCCTCTGAGGGATGAACCAAAAGAATCAACTCAAGGTCTTTCTCTGCTGCATAGAGAGCTTGAGAGCAGCCTGGACTCCCTGACGCACTATCTCAAAGCAAATCAAAACCTTAACTTCTGTTCAGAAAGAGAAGAGGGGGAAGGGCAAAGAGGAGAAAGGAGAAGAAAGAATAATATGAGGGCTACTTTTCTGCATGTGTGTAAATTCATAAAAAAAAATCCTTACTTCTGCAATTAATAATCTGCTACGAGATTTTAAAATGACTGCTGAGTACTACCATTAAGGCTCATATTTATTTTCCTTTTTTTCAGTTTACTTTTATTGCCCACAATGAACGAGCATTGCATTTGAAAACAGAATGCATGTCTTTTGGGTTTAAACTGGAGGCAAAAATCAGAGGCTCCAAGGTACCTTAGACATTTTACCAACATGACCTCATGTCTACAGTAGGCATCTCTTAGTGCCTCCTCATGCTATACACCCCCTGAAGAATGTTCTGCCTTTCAGATAAAAAAGCAACAGAGATTATAATAGCATTTAAAAATAATCTGCCTCTGTACAAATTCTTTGCTAAACAACCAACCCCACCATGTCCTACCTTACCCTCCATTCCCTGCATCTAAAATCAGGAAGTGAAAGGGGAGCGGCCGGCACCCCACCTTGACAGGCCCACTTACCTAACAAAATATGTTCTGCTGTGATTCACAAGGGCAGCAGCTCCCCAGTCAAGGCACAGCTTGAAAGGTGATTTCTTATAAAGTGACATCGCTCTTGTCAAGCCAAGATCTCAGCCTTTTGGGGGGAGCTCTGAACAGTTCCTTCTGAGTGAGTCTGATCTCTGAGGTAAATAAGTGTCTAGGCATCATGGTCCATGTTTGCCAGTGAGAATAGCAATACCCAGGTACACACACGGTATGTGGTTTTCTTGTTGTTGTTGTTGTTGTTGTGAATGTTTTCCCAGTAAACAAGAATGAAGCCATCAAAAGAAAAGAACACTAATTTTAAATCAATTAAATTCAAACAAGAATGCTTCCTTTGGGTATAGTTGCCTTTTGGTTAGCACAGTGTTTCTGCAGATTTGTGTTATTTATGAGCAACTTGGTTTTGAAACAAGCATCGGTGGCACTGAGAGGTGAAGCCCAATTGGTCTCCCCTGTGGCTCCTTTCTGGGCCGTGAACTACTGAGGATGTAGTGTAATGAGACTGTTACTGCTCCAGCCTTGTTCTCGTCAACCTGTGTGCAGACCCCATCACTCCATAAGAAAGCAACCCCATATGTAATGAGGACAGCAAACCAAAGGTCCAGAAAATGAGGGAAAGCGTGGTTCTCTTCTGATTCACAGAAGGACATCGATCAAGGTCAGGTGTTTGGTCTCGGACCCTGGGACAAGGCAATGAGGTGTATATTTTACATACCAAAGCAGGCTTGGCCTTCCAGCATCTCTTGATGCCTACCTGGCATTCCCAACTTTCCAGACCAGGGGTTAAGCTGCCCTTTCTGCAGAGGTGCCTCCCTAAATAATCCAGACATTTTCATCTCTCTTTCTTCTTCTCCTCCTCCTCCTCTTCTCTGTGTGCAAAGGCCCCTTTCTCTTTCTCTTCTCTGCCCCCTCCATGGTGACTTCCTCAGTCCTTGCGGCCAGTGAACTCACCCACCCAAATGCAGCTTCCCAATAAACCTACCTTTAGTATAATCTGGCTTAAATTGGCTCATTTCACTGGGGGCAGAGAAATAACCTATCATCAGGTGTCGACCAGAATATCATCCGGGTTGGAGAATGAACTCTGCACTCTGGGTACTGCCAAAAAGGAAAAAACACTCTTGCCCAACCTTGTTGAAAATCTGCTTCTGATCATTTCTGGGTCATAGGATGGAGGGGAGCTGAACTTGAAGCCCTGTTTAATCCGGCCAAATCAAAGGGAAGGTTTAACTTTAGCTTAGATGTTGGCTTTACTCATGAAGAAATTCTCCCAGAAATGACAACCAATACACATCAGCTTAAACAGATCAAAATGGTACAAGGATCCCTGCAAAGGGTGGCTCAGTTGGTCAATGCACATGTCACTAAACATGGGGTTAGATTTGCTGCCGTTGTCTGGGAGAAGTTATTGGATAGAAAGCAATTTGGATCTCGCCTTCCTCCATGGGTCTCTGCAGCCACAGAGATTGATGAAAGGCGGTGGTTTGGGGCAAAGGAGTCTGACATGGCCTTTCTCAGAACAATACAATTGATGAGGCCTTTACCCGGAGAAACAGCAGGCCACAGGAGAGATTACACTGTCTCAAGGGCAAAAGGTGGGCATAAACACGGAGTAAGTCCACGACGTTGTGGGATGACTGATAGTCGGCTGCTACACATACTTGTTTCCTCATAACGATTTCTCAGGATTTCCAAGGGCTGTATTTTAGCATCTTCCAGGAGCATCAAGGCAATATGGCTCTAGCCCTGGACAAGCTGGTCCAGCCACACGTTACCCACCTTGAACCCACATTCCAGATGGGCAGGGCAAACACTTCTTATTTACTAAGGAACACCAAGAAAGAAAGAAGAAAATAGCTTGCCTCAGTGCACCGGACCAGGTATGTTACTTTTAACACACCAATACACCGTCTCATAGGGTGGAGGTCAGAAAACTGGATGTGAATTTTATCTTTGTAATCAACCATGTAATGAGTTAACTATAATGTGTTATAGTTCAAGGCTCCCTTTCTAGGTGATAATGCTATCAATGTTAGTGTGTCAAATCCTTGGTTAAGAATAAGGCTTGCAGAGCTGAAGCCCAGCAAAACCTTCTGAAGCAACTCAGAATGAACGAATTACAGGCTACAAGTGACACTTTAACCTCTTCTGTAAAGCCCCATGTGAATTCAGCAAAGAGGGCAACCACCGCTGGAAAGACGACCCCACACTCGGTACACAACTTTCAAATAGTCTCTTTAAATTACATTTATTTAGGCACTTACTTATTTAGTCTTTCTGTGTCTCTGTCTCTGTATCTACCTCTGTCTGTCTGTCTGTCTATCTGTGAATGTGTGTGTATGCCTGTGTGTGTATGTATGTGTGCATGTGTGTGTGGTGTGCATGTGTGAATGTGTGAATATGTATGTATGGTGCATGTGTGCATGCATGCATGTGTGTGTGGTGTCTGTGAATGTGTACGTGTGAGTGTTTCTGTGTGAATGTATGTGTGTGTACATACGTGTGTACTGTGTGTGTATGTATGTGTGCATGTGTCTGTGTGTGTGGTGTGTGTATGAGAGTGAATGAATCTGTGTTTGTGTGTATGTATGTGTGTGTGTATGTGTGTTTATGTGTGTTTGGGCATGCACATATGTCATGTACTTGTAGGTCAGAGAACAACTTGTAGAAGCTGGTTCTCTCCTTTCATCATGTGGGTCCCAGAGATCAAGCTCAGGTCGTCAGCCTTGGCCCCAAGCAAATTTATCCACTGAGACATCTCAGCAACCATCAGCCACTGTCTCAATATGAGGATCTCTATGTCTAAGAAAGGAAAAATCTCATCTCGTTCCTGGATTTATCTTTATAAATACCTCCATAACATGTATAAAACCCATTTCCAAAATGCAAAACTAGCTTGTGTTTTTGGGTAGTATTAGCAACATCAGGGGTCGGTCGTCACCATCAGGAGTTCTAGGTTCCTGTGTCCCTAATGAAGAACTGAGCAGAGACATACAGTGCTGGAAAAAGGAAGGAGAGTTTATGAAGTCAGAATGCACTGATAGCAGGCCAGAGCAGAGCTTTGGGGGGCACGGGGGCGGGGGGGGGTGGACATAAAGCACGATAGCCCGACAGCCCCACTGCACAAAGAACAGGAATGTTGTGTAACTTTAGAATGATTCCAGGGGTCATTTACAAGCAAAGGCTTTGGGGCCTGTTTCATCGAATAGGCTCTTCTGCGCATGCTCTACCTGCTCCGTGTAACTATACTTAAGTCCTTACATTATAGGTCTAATAAACTTCTCCAATCTCACCCAGGGTAGACGCTTTGGTACTATAATGAGTCATGAGTGAGTTTCAGACATTCTGAGGTACCCCTGTACCCATATTAGCGGCATAAGCCAACTTGTGGTCTAAGCTGGGGTTTTCAGCGTTGCCCTTTACCAACTTATTTCCTCATCTGCTGACTCTGCAGTCCTCTCCCCCCACCGTCCTCCCCTGCCTCCTTAGGAAGACCCAAGACTCCTATGGATAAGATTTAATTTGATCCCCATTCTCCTTAAAAGGTAGGTAAAGGTGAATTTTCTTACCATCTGCCCCTGGAGCAGCGGTGAACAAGTCCACAATCCAGTCAAAGGACAATGCCTAGAGTCCACAAGGCTCTTGGCTCATTGGTGATATGAGTTAGAATTGCAGGCCTGCCATTTGCTAGTGGGCTTGAAGCAAGTTGATGAATCTTCCTGAGCATCCAGAGGAAAGTTGGTGAATTTACAACAGGACCCAGTTACTTTCCTACTGTCCCTCACCGAAACATCTACCCTCCTTTTCTGCCCTGTGCAAAAAGCTCAGGGAAACTACAGGCCACATTTCCCAGGTACCCTCAGTGCTGACTCTCTATGGAAAGTGAAGATCAGACAGAGAGCGGGGAAAAAAGTCATAAACTTTGTGGGAGCATCTCTACAGGTGGGTGCTTCCCTCTGACTGGGTATGGTATTCCTGGGCTTGGTAACCTACCTCCCTTGTATTCCCTGCTACCTGGAAGCAAGACAGAATCTAAGGACCAAAGGAGATAAACCTCTCCTTTTCCAACCCTGTCCTCATTTCTCCCATGGGCTTCCATAGCTATTATCTCGTTTTGTTTGTGTTTGCTGAGACAGGTCATTCTATACAGTCCTAGATGTGCTAGAACCTTGCTATGTAAACCAGACTGATCCTGCACACACAGATCTTCCCGTCTCTGCCTCCTGAGTGCTAGGGTCAAAGGCATGCACCACCACACTAAGCCCATCAAATACTTCTGTTTGAAGTATCTAGAGTGTACTTGATTTTTTTTTCCTAGATGCACCAGACTGATACACAAATAGACTATCACAAAAAATTCTACATAGTTGGTTTGTAAGCATCATAACAACTAGAAGAATGGCCAGTGTTGTAAGTTGAGAATTAACTGTGCCTGTCTTACTATGGCCCTATCAAGATCCGCATGTTAAGTAAAATAGCTGTATGAGAACTGTCTCCACTCACAGGTTGCTTCCAAATATCAAGAATTTTAAGGCTTTCTTAATGATGCATGTGCCAAATTAATATGATTTCTAAAATAGGGATGATAAAAAATACTGACCTACCTCATAGAGCTGGTTGGGACAACTAATTATCTCTCATAAAAACACTTCAACCTCCTAAAGTACCTCATAAAGGTTTATTATGAGCAGTAATACTAATAGTTAAACATATAATGTAGTATCAAACGCAGACCTGCTCCACAAGCTGATGGTGTTTTAAATTCTCTTTACGACCACACCGTTGTTTAGCAGTTCGCACGCCGAAAGCTCTTCGCAGCTGTAAATTAGTCAATCCCCACGGTACTCACTCCTGAGAGATAGGTCAGTATTATTTTCTATTACTATGGCAACAAATCTTATGTAAATGTCCAATGATGGAAGTCGGAGATGAGAAGCAGGAAAGGTTAAGTGACTTCTTCAAGACCACACATCAAGTAGGTGGCAGGGTCAGCTTTAAAATTCGGAAGAGCTGACCCCAGCCAGCACTCCAATCCACCTGGGGTGATCACTGACATCCATTTGCTTAGAAATGCATGGAAACTGAGAACACCAATACATTCTCCATCTGAGAAGGAGAACACTTATAATTTGTCGGCAGACAATTAATGACCACATTTTGTTAGTCCATAGACAAGAGGCGGTGGCAGTCGAGACGGTATAATCTGAAGTCAGACTGCTCACACGCATTCCTTGGCCATCCTCTGCCACCCACTTGCTGGATGGCCTTGGGCTTGTTGCTTGTATTCTCCAAACACCAGTTCCAGATCCTAGGTAGTAAAATGGAGCCAACAAGATCTACTTTACAGAGTTACTCTGAGACATTAATGCAGGACCACACTGCAAAGCCAAGTAGCTATAGATAAGCATTCGATAAGCAACATTGTTAGATCCTATAAAGCAGGAAATACGGGACTGCAGAGATGTATAAGACACGATCCGTGCTTTTCGGTATAACAGGCTTGTCAAATTGTAATCTCCCGAGTCATGATGGGGGTAGATAATGGGATATAGGACTGCGGGTGTTAAAGCAAGACTGTGTTTTCAAAGGAGGGATATGATGGCTTAATCCTCGGTTGGAGTTTCTCTGTTCTCTCTTTCACTTGTCCTTGGGTTTCTGTTTCCATGTAATTAATTTTATTTGTGCTTTCGCAAAGAGTAAAAAAACAAAGTAAGTCGTCAATAAAAGCAGTAGAGAATATCATTGGTGTTCAGAGAATAAAAGGGTCATTTCTTACTAGTGGCCTTGGAGCAAGTTTGTGAATCTTCCTGAACATCCAAGGGAAAGCTAGTGAATTTACAGCAGGACCCAGTTACTTTCCTGCTGTCTCTCACTGAAACATCCTCCCTCCTTTTCTGCCCTGAGCAAAAAGCCTAAGGAAACTACAAGCCGTATTTCCCAGGTACCCTTGCTGCTGATTCTCTATAGACAGGGAAGATCAGAGTGGGATGAGGGGAGAAGTCTCCAGGCTTGTGGGTGTCTCCCTCTGACTCTACATCTAGTAGCAGGTTCTTTGCACGGTGTTCCTGGGCACAGTAACCTGAAAGTCTTCCTTTCTCACCCTTTCTCTAACATAGGAGTGTTGAGGCAAGAAATATTACCAGAATCTGGTGTTTAGGTATTTGAAAATACAGGCTTTCCCCACTGGCAACACATCTTTATCCCATCACTCAGGAGTCAGAGAAGCAAGCAGGTCTTTATGAGTTCAAGGCCAGCCAGGTCTAACAGTGAGTGCCTGTACCAGGCCAACAAAGGCTACATAGTGAAACCTCATCTCAACATAAACAAGCAAAAAAATAATAGTAACCACACAAGAAGAAGAAGAAGAAGGAGGAGGAGGAAGAAGGAGGTCAGGCTTTAAAACACAAGATGACTGTGAGAACTGGCAGGGAAGATGAGGGTGGTGGGTCCCTCCTGAAGGAGTATGGACAGGTAGAAACAAAAGGATTCCAGAGCTTCTCCCTCCCCCCCAAAACGAAGAGGGTTAGGAAAGAGGGTTAGGAGGGGTTATTGAATACCTGGCATGGTCCAACAGTAACGTTGTCTTAATTCACTTAACAGAAGCCAGATAAGTGGAAACTGACCCATCGTGACTTGGACCCACCCAGTTAGTCCAGTCTTCAACCAGGAAATGTCCCTTGGCATGAACAAAGGGATGTAACATGGAGCTTTGAAGCAGTGCTGGGTTATACTGTTTAAAGAGGACTTAATAGACAGCTAAGTAAGCGTGTTTACACCAGTGACGCACAGAGTTCCAACTTTATATTCTCACAGTCGCTTGCTACTTTGTTTCACTTTTAATAGAAGCCATCGCAATAGATATGAATAAGAGCATTTTTAAGAGTTTAAAAATAAAGATAGCCTCTAAAAACAAAAAAAATAAATTATCTTAAATGTGAAAATAATTTTTAAAGCAGGAGAAAATACGTGGGAAAACACGGAAATATAACAGATATAAAACCAACATGAAAGAAGATAGTTTTGTTGATAGATACATACAGACCTAACTCACTTGCTAAAAAAATCTTTTATTTGACTCACAAAATAAAAGATTCAGCTATGTATTCTATACCAGAAACATATGCAATACCAAGGAATTCAAAAAGGCTGAACATAAAGGAATCAGCAAGATTTTTCCAGACAAATAGAAGCACGAGTGTGTGTGTGTGTGTGTGTGTGTGTGTGTGTGTGTGTGTGTGTGTGTCTGTATGGTGTGTGTGTGTGTGTGTGTGTCTCTGTGGTGTGGGTGTATGTGTTGTGTGTGTGTGTGTGTGTGTGTGTGTGTGTGTGTGTGGGTTGTGTGTATGTGTAGTGTGTGTAGTGTGTGTGTGTGTGTGTGTGTGTGTGTGTGTGTGTGGTGCGGTGTGGTGTGTGTGTGTGTGTGTGTGTGTGTGTGTGTGTGTGTGTGTGTGGTGTGTGTGTATGTGTGTGTGTGTGTGTGTGTGTGTGTGTGTGTGTGTATGGTGTGTTAAAAACCTATCCGTTTTGTGACATGGTTGTGACCGTTGGAGCCTTATATGATTTCAGGCAGTTTTTAGTTTCTAGGATGGAAACCGTAGTAGTGAGACCCGGGAACTGAGGAAGCATAGTAATATCTGCCTTTTGTTCCAGGCAACACCGCCGTCTAAAGAGCCGAACATTCATATAGTAAGCAAGAGTTCATAACCCACAGGTCTGAGCTGGCCACAATACCTGACTTGGGCTCTGCTGCAGAGAAAGCCTGGCTCTGCTGGGAGCGCTCAGAAGCATGTGACCTTATCCAGAGAAGTTTGCTGGGCATCCACAGTCCGTTTCTACCCTCCCTGCCCACCCTCTCCTTAGAAATTCTACGGTATGACTTCTTCCAATTATTTCAGTGTCTACACCAGGGCCGTTTGTTTTCCTTAGTTTCTCAGACTTCCTTCAAGCTTGGGTCAAGGCCTCTGCTCTCAAAGGAGGCACGTCAACACCGCTCCCCTGTTGCCCTTCACATTGTGGTAACCACTCACGGCACGTGTTCATCTGGAGAGCCTCAAACAGCCACCATGCTCAGACAAGCCGAACAGAGGACATTCTGCTGTGTATGAGAGAATGGAGTTTTTGTCATGCCCTATGGCCCTAAAAATAGCAATGGGTTTTGCTAGGAAGATGACTTCGCCTTCAAAGCTTTGTTTGAAACGCAAGCCCGTGACTGACTTAACCGTCTTTTCTCCCTGGCTTCGTGAAAGGAATCAGAGGACAGGACATTCCTGAAGTGTCAAAGCGGCAGCGGATCTATCCCCTCACTCTTTCGGTGACTTCTTTCAATTTGACAGTGCAGAGCGAATCAAAAGGAACACTTCCGCGGCAATAATGAAGAAACCTAGAGTCAAGTAGCGGAGAGAATGATTGAATCGCCCGCTTTACCCATTCCTTCTGTGTCACAGCTCTTCTCCCCAGAGCGCCCTCGTAATGGCACCGCAGCATCATTTATTATGAACAATCGCCGCATTCTCTTCTGAGGCCAGGCTTTGTTTAAAAGTCCATTCAAGACCAGCCGTACTTCAACTGAGGGTCATTTGAAGCATCCATGTAATGTGCCGTATGTCGGATGTCATTATGCTGTGAGCCCCAAACCAGCAAATGAAGGAAATATATTCACCCGCACCCACAGAAGCTACACTACCTCTTACCAGAACCTTAATATCCACAAGGATGTGTCAATGAGGGAAAGAGGCCGGTCCCATGGCTCGCTCTGCTACCTGATGGGCGGCACTCGTCCCTGGCGTGTGAGTATTTATGTACACTTTCTAGGAGCCTTGCTAATTGTAATTATGATTGCTTACTACGGTTTCCAGGACAACAGTTGTCACTGCGATGCCTCACTGCCAACTCAATTTCCATTCTCCTGTTGATATAACAAATATTATGTGACATTTTAACTGAAAATATCTGTAAATGGGCGTCTGAGTGTGGTGTGTTGCTTTAAAAGGGAAGGAAAACAATTATTAGCTTTTCATTATTCACCTCACTGGTGTGTTTGATTGGTAATTACTTCAATTTTATATCTAGGAAAGAAGGCATTGGGGTCCCATGAGCTCTTGAATTTGGATGTCTTGGATCCTGGTCTGCTTTTCTTCCAGTGACCCTCACGATTGACTCAGTGGTCAGGAGCTTGTTGGGTGACTATCCCGAATCAAAAGCACCACCCTTGGGTGTCACTGCCCCACCCTGTCTGTTCTCAGGGAGCTCCTTTCATATGTAGGTCATGTGGCCTGAGAGAGACTAGATAAAGCAGGTGCCCTCTGTAAAACCTCGAAATGGCAACAGATAACAGATCAGAAACATCATGAGCAGGAGGTGGGCCTTGTCATCAAATCTAGTAAGTGCTGGAGTCAGGAAACGTTGCCTAAGCCCACCGTGATGTCTCTAGTCAAGGAACCTACAGCAGCCAAGCTTCTAGCCCATGCTAGCCCACTCTGCCTCTGTAGAATTACATCCAGTACGGGCAAGCATGCACACATTGTATTTAGTGAGAATCTGCCCCCACTTTTGTGAAGGCAGGCATGATGCTGGTCCTTGCTAGCCTGCGCCATGCTCCTCCCCCTGAGTGTCTCAGCCTTTTCCCTTTGACCTGCTGGATTTCTAACACACCGCCTTACTTTCCTCTGGCCCCCAGACCCTTCTAGCTGGATTCGATCAACCAGAATGCAGGGCTGTTTGCATCTTTGACACTTACGTACATTCAGAATCATGGTCCCCACCCAAGATGCCCCCCACAGTCGCTTGCTGTATCAAACTATTCCCCCTTCCCAGTAAACTCTCCTTTCCTTGTTCCATTTTGTGATCTTATGGGCACCTCTCACCTTCTCTCAGTCCTCCAATAGGATGGGCTAAGTGCTCAAAAGTCAGCTGATTCAGTGAATGTCTATAGGCGCTCTGTGTGGATGGTCAAACCGTTCGAAGACTAACGGAGTTTGTGCAGCTTCAAGCCTCAAAAGGCTTCCCTGGCACTCCAACAATAGGATGCTATAAAACAATGTTGAAAGAGAGGATTCAAAGAAAAGCTGGGAACCTCCTGTGGGGTTTCATTAAAAATACAGCTTATAAAGAATTGGAAGCGGTTCTGTGAACATATTTAAAAATCATTGTTGGATTTATTAGGTGTGATGCTCTCAGCATGGTTAAGCTTTGTAAAAGGCTCCTTTAGCCTTCACCATCCGTTCCATAGCCCAGGCTGAAATCTTGGTTTAAAAGAGACTGTGTTTGGGATTTGCTTTTAAATGACCCCTATTGTGAAGAGAATGAGTAACAGAACTTGTAACGGAGCTAGGGGTGGGTTGAAGCTGGGCCGTGGGACATAGGAGCTGATGGTACCGTGGCCACTGCTTTTTATGCATGAACTTTGAACAATAAAGTGCACCTAAAACACACAGATACTGAAAAACAATAACCATTGTTTAAGCTAGGTGCGACTAGTTAACCCCCCAAAGAGGAGACACTGCCCCGTACTTAAATGTAGGTTCAAAATTTATAAATTATCATTTCGGTTTATTACCATTACCACTTATTGGGTCACCTTCTAGTCACTCGACATGAGGGACTAATTGAAAGTTGACCCCGACACACCGGAAAATAAACCTCTTGCTTTTGCATTGGAAAAACAATTATTAACCCCAATTTTTTTTTGGACCCAAATCTAGGAGCAAAGTAGACACAGATTTGTGTGTGTGTGTGTGTGTGTGTGTGTGTGTGTGTGTGTGTGTGTGTGGTGTGGTGTGTGTGTGCGTGTGTTTTAAACTTTTAACTTTTAAAACCTCAAGACCTAGAAACTACCCACCAATTCTTTATTAACATAATTTTAGTCACAATAGTCAAAATTAGTCTTTTTTTTTTTTTGGAGCTGAGGACCAAACCCAGGACCTTGCGCTTGCTAGGCAAGCACTCTACCACTGAGCTAAACCCCCAACCCAATAGTCAAAATCAGTAAATCTATATTTACTGTAAAGTGTTTTATAGTCACATGTATTATTATAATAATTTTTTCACACGATATATTCCGATCATAGTTTTCCTTCTCCCACTCCTCTCTCCAGATCCTCCCCACTTCTCTCTCCACCCAACTCTATGCCTTTTTCTCTCATTCTTTAAAAAACAAAATAACAGGCAGGCATACTGTGGTGGTTTGACTAGCTACGGCCCCCATAGACTCACGTGTTTGAATGCTTGGCCAATAGGGAGTGGTACAATTAGGGGGTGTGGCCTTGTTGGAGTGGGTGTGGCCTTGTTGGAGGAAGGTCTCATATATGCTCAAGCTATGCTCAGTGTAGAAACAGTCTTCCTGCTGCCTGCTAATCAAGATACAGAACCCCCAGCTCCATCTCCAGCACTGTGCCAGCCTGTATGCCGCCATGCTTCCTGTCACGACAATAATGGACTAAGCTTCTGGAACTGTTCACAGTCCCAGTTAAATTCTGTCCTTTTAAGAGTTGCCATGGTCATGCTGTCTCTTCAAAGCAATTTAAAACCCTAACTAAGCCACATTTTAAAAATACAGTTAAAGTAAAAAAACACAAAATCATAAACCATAATATACAAGCAAAGACCACTAAGACAAAAAAAAAAATGCCCAAACAAAGCTATATGAGACCAGAAATACTGTTGAGTTTGTTTTGGGTTGACCATCTACTGCTAGGCATGAGGCCTACCGCTAAGTGTGGTTAATGTACCCAGTGAGGCTCTGTTAGAGGAGCTAATTTTTCCTTTGCAAGTGGATGTCAACTGGTGCTAGCTTCCTGCTTAGGAATAGGAGCTCATGACTACTTCCCTCTTCCAGTGGTAAGACCACGTCCAGCTTAAACCTGCGCTGGCCTGATGCATACAGCCACAGTCTCTATGAGATCATATGTTCCTCAGTCCTATTGTGTCTAGGTAATTCATTCACTCGGACCTTTACCCTACCCTCACCTGTGTTCTGCTAATTCAAGTTTAAAAGGATGACTTATGTAATGCATGTTTATTTTCCCTTCATGATGTATGTCCAGGGAATGCTGCCATCTTGGTTTTTCCACCATAATAAATGAGTTTGTGGACTTTAGAAAAACATATTTTCTGCATAAGTTAGTACGGTGATGCCATGATGTATTACTATAAATATAAATATTTTTCTATAGCAAAGAAAAAGATAGCAATTGCCTATTTAATCATAACAAGCTTGTATTAATTCCCTACTATTGTTACAATAAATTATTACAACTGACTGGTTTACAATGCAAATTTATTATCTTATATTTCTGGAAGTCTGAAGTCCAAAACAAATCTTAACAGGCTGATGTCAGGGTGTTAGCAACACTGATTTCCTTCTAGGAGTTCTCCTCTTGCAGTTTCTACAGGCTATCCACAGTCCCTGGGCTCTTGACCCCATTGCTCCAGTGTCTGCTTTTATCACAGAGCTATTTCCTCCAAGTCGGACATGCTCTTCAATATCTTGGATCACAGCGGCTGTGATCAACTGCAAATGACTTGGCTTATCTGCATTTCCTCTTAGAGGGAGCATGGAGGCTCATAGGAGTCATAGGTTCCTGGGGCTCACCAGGTTCCAAGGTCCTGTCAGACTTTACAGGTGCCCTCTCCTCCCCGTTTGGATAGGAGGGATAGGAGTTGATACAGGTGCAACTCCTGCATAGTGCAGCTACCTGTCAGTTGCACATGAGGCTCTTCGAGAGTACAGGTGGTCTTGAGGCATTCATACTCAGAGCAGCACTCTTCGGGGGTTCGGTTCCACTGAGTCATGCATGCTCCTGTAAATAATCCCAATCAACTCATGTGTTCATCCAGCTTTGTTGGATGGAATCCTGCCTGTGGTTTGTAGGTGCCCTCACTACTGGAATGACTAGTCTGCCAGGAAATATCAGACAACAATTTTTTTTTCTTTTTTCTTTTTTTTCGGAGCTGGGGACCGAACCCAGGGCCTTGCGGTTGCTAGGCAAGCGCTCTACCACTGAGCTAAATCCCTAACCCCCAGACAACAATTTCTACTGTTACATCTCTTTCCCTTCCTCACCTGCCTCCCTAACATAAGAACTCATAATTACACTGGGCTCTGGCTGATAATCCAGAGTAGCACTGTTCAAGATCCTTAATCACATCTCTAAAGACACTTTCCTCATGTAAAGCGGCGGTTCTCAACCTTCCTAATGCTGCAATCCTTTGATACAGTTCCTCATGTGGCAGTGACCCACCCAATCATCAAATTATTTTTGTTGCTACTTCATAACTGTAATTTCGCTACTGTTATAAATCATCATATAAGTACCATGTTTTCCAATGGTCTTAGTCGTCCCCTGTGAAACAGTCATTTGACTCCCAAAGGAGTCTCGACCTGCTGGTTGAGAATTGCTGATGTTAAGTAACATATCTGTAGGTTCCAAGAATTGGAGTGTGGACATTTTTGAGGTGGAGGTGTTAATCCTGTCTTCTATAATACTCCATTATTCAGCCGCCACAAATTGGATTTATTAAACAGCTACAATAATGTTGTATAATAAACTACTCCAAAAAATCAACAGTTCGTGTCACTGTATTTTTCTCACTTGTGAGTTACAGGTTTTCTCTAGCCTCTGCTCTGAGCTGGGAGAGGGATGGTTGGACACCAAGATTAAGGCCACATTTAAGGCTAATCCACAACCTTCCACCTGGGGTCCAGGCCAAGAAAGAGTGAGAAGTTTGGGCTCTTTTTTCCCCTAAGCTTTACAAACTCATTTAAAGCCTTCCCTGGTTAGTGTTTTGTCAACCATCCAAAGACAAAATCATTTGATAAGGGAGATCTTCAATTGAGAAAACGCCCCACCAGTTTGGCCTGTGGGCAACCCTATGGAACATCTTCTCAGTTAATGATTGATGGGGGAGGGCTCAGCTCACTGTGAGTGGTGCTACCCAAGCAAGTAGGACTGAGCTGTATACAGAAGCAGGCTGAGCAGGACACTGTAAGCAAGCCAATAATAGAATTCCTCTGTGGCTAAAGTCATCTTAGAGGAGGGACTCTCAATTTTAAAAATGCCTTAATGGGGTTGGGCTTTGCGCAGGCCTGAAGAACATTTCTTTTCTTATTTTTCTTGGATATTTTATGTATTTACATTTCAAAGGTTATCCCCTCTCCTACCTCTCTCCATCCCCCTCCCCCTGCTTCTATGAAGATGCTTCTACTCCCACCCACCCACTCCCACCTCAATGCCCTGGCATTCCCCTACACTACGGAAAAGAACCATCACAGGACCAAGGGCTTCTCCTTTTATTGATGCCAGACAATGCCATCCTCTGCTACATATGTGGCTGGAGCCATAGGTCCCTCCATGAGTACTCTTTGGTTGATGGTTTAGTCCCTGGGAGCTCTGGGGATGGAGGGCCTGATTGGTTGATATTGTTATTCTTCCTATGGGGTTGCAAACCCCTTTGGCTCCTTCAGTCTTTTCTCTAACTCCTCCATTGGGGTCCCCATGCTCAGTCCGATTCATAGCTACCAGCATCCTCATCTGTATCAGTAAGGCTCTGGCAGAGCCTCTCAGGAGACATCCATATCAGGCTCCCATCAGCAAACACTTCTTGGCATCAGCAATAGTGACTTGGTTTGGTGGATGCATATGGGATGGGTTCCCAGGTGGGGCAGTCTCTAGATGACCTTTCCTTCAGTTTTGCACCACTCTTTGTCCCTGTATTTCCTCCCATCTAAGAAGGACTGAAGCATCCACATTTTGGTCTTCCTTCTTGAGTTTCACATGGTCTGTGAATTGTTTCTTGGGTATTCTGAGCTTTTGGGCTAATATTCACTTATCAGTGAGTGCATGCCATGTGTGTCCTTTTGTGACTGGGTTACCTCATTCAGGATGATATTTTCTAGTTCCATCCATTTGCCTAAGAATTTCATGAAGTCATTGTTTTTGATAGCTGAGTAGTACTCCATTGTGTACATGTGCCACATTTTCTCCTTTGTTGAAGGACATCTGGGTTCTTTCCAGGTTCTGGCTATTATAAATAAGGCTGCTATGAACATAGTGGAGCATGTGTCTTTGTTATACGTTGGAGCATCTTCTGGATATATGTTCAGGAGTGGAATAGCTGGGTTCTCAGGTAGTACTATGTCCAATTTTCTGAGGAACCACCAGACTGATTTCCAGAGTGGTCATACCAGTTTGCAACCCCACCAACATTGTAGGAATGTTCCTCTTTCTCCACATCCTGGCCAGCATCTGCTGTCACCTGAGTTTTTGATCTTAGCCATTCTGACTGGTGTGAGGTAGAGCATTTTCTTAATTGGTGATTGATAGGTGGTGGCCAAGTCCACTGTGGGTGATTCAATCCCTAAGCTAATGGTCCTGGACTCTATAAGAAAGCCAGCTATGGCGAGGATGCGGAGAAAGAGGAACACTCCTCCATTGTTGGTGGGGTTGCAGACTGGTACAACCATTCTGGAAATCAGTCTGGAGGTTCCTCAGAAAATTGGACATTGAACTGCCTGAGGATCCAGTTATACCCTCTTGGGCATATACCCAAAGATGCCCCAACATATAAAAAAAAGACACAGGCTCCACCAGTGTTCATTGCAGCCTTATTTATACAGCCAGAAGAAAGAACCCAGATGCCTCAACAGAGTGAATGGATACAGAAAATGTGGTACATCTACACAATGGAATATTACTCAGCTATCAAAAACAATGACTTTATGAAATTCGTAGGCAAATGGATGGAACTGGAAAATATCATCCTGAGTGAGCTAACCCAATCACAGAAAAACACACATGGTATGCATTCATTGGTAAGTGGCTATTAGCCCAAATGCTTGAATTACCCTATATGCCTAGAACAAATGAAACTCAAGACGGATGATCAAAATGTGAATGCTTCACTCCTTCTTTAAAAGGGGAACAAGAATACCCTTGGCAGGGAATAGAGAGGCAAAGATTAAAACAGACACAGAAGGAACACCTATTCAGAGCCTGCCCTACATGTGGCCCATACATATACAGCCTCCAAACTAGATAAGATGGATGAAGCAAAGAAGTGCAGGCCGACAGGAGCCGGATGTAGATCTCTCCTGAGAGACACAGCCAGAATACAGCAAATACAGAGGCGAATGCCAGCAGCAAACCACTGATTTGAGAATAGGACCCCCGTTGAAGGAATCAGAGAAAGAACTGGAAGAGCTTGAAGGGGCTCGAGACCCCACATGCACAACAGTGCCAAGCAACCAGAGCTTCCAGGGACTAAGCCACTACCTAAAGACTATACATGGACTGACCCTGGACTCTGACCTCATAGGTAGCAATGAATATCCTAGTAAGAGCACCAGTGGAAGGGGAAGCCCTGGGTCCTGCTAAGACTGAACCCCCAGTGAACTAGACTGTCGGGGGGAGGGCGGCAATGGGGGGAGGGTGGGGAGGGGAACACCCATAAGGAAGGGGGGGAGGGAAGGGGATGTTTGCCTGGAAACCGGGAAAGGGAATAACACTCGAAATGTACATAAGAAATACTCAAGTTAATAAAAAAAAAGAAAAGAAAAAAAAAAGAAAGAAAAGAAAAGAAAACCTAAAAAAAAATTTAAAAAAAAGAAAAAGAAAAAGAAAGCCAGCTAAGCAAACCATGGGGAACAAGTCAATAAGCAGCATCCCTCCATGGCCTCTGCATCAGCTCCTGTTTCCAAGTTCCTGCCCTGTCTGAGTTCCTATCCTGACTTTCTTCAATTATGAACAGTGCTACAGAAGATTAAGCCATATAAACCCTTTCCTCCCCAAATTGCTTTGGTCATGGTATTCCATCACAGCAATAGAAACCCTACCTAAGCATTTGTTCCTGCCTTGGCATCCCTCAAGATGTGTAAGCCAAATAAACCATTTCTTCCCCAATTTGCTTTTGTTTGCAGTGTTTTGTCACAGCAATAGAAATCTTAAAACAAAACCTCTGCTTCCATCTTACCCACTTAAATTTTGTTGACCAAGGGGGCTGGAGAGATGGCTCAGTGGTTAAGAGCACCGACTGCTCTTCCTGAGGTCCTGAGTTCAAATCCCAGCAACCACATGGTGGCTCACAACCATCTGTAATGGGATCTGATGCCCTCTTCTGGTGTGTCTGAAGGCAGCTACAGTGTACTCATACAATAAAATAAAATCTTAAAAAAAAAAATTTTGTTGACCAAATTCTATCCCCAAATCTATAGTTAATGAAATAGGGAAGTATATAACATCTCAAAGAAGAAAAAAATACAATAAATGTGTGATGAATCACAATTCAGCTTCCTATTCATTGTTTATGGTATTGGTCAGCTCAAACCTCCTCACTGACTGTCTTTACATTTTTTTGAACTTTGACAAGTCACTAAAGTAAGTTCAAAACTTCTGATTGAAAACTTATTTCAAGGTAACAAACATTGAAATGACTCCATAGAGTTTATCTAGGCCACATAAATACAGAAGTAGCCCCCCCCCAAAAAAAAGTCTGCGAGCATCAACACAGTATGTAAATTGGGGTGTAGAGACAATTCTCCCACTAAAGAACTCTTTAGAACTGGTTATCATGGGCTATGACTCTAAGTCTAGAACTCAAGTAGTCTGCGGAAAAAGAATTCCCTGAGTTTAAGGTCTTGTTTCAAACAACAAAGGGCGGGGGCGGGGGGGGATAGTAGAGAAACGGTCTAACTGGTCTAACAGCCATTAACCATCTGTAATTCCACTTCCAAAGGGATCTGAAGCCCTCTTCTAGAACCCTCTGGCACCAGGTATCCCTATGGTTCTCATAAATACATACAAGCAAATGCTCATACATGTAAATGAGAAACCCAGGTCATCTACTGTTTGGATTTATAGATTCAGTCATACTTTACACACATGACAGTTGCTTCATACCCAAGAAGAAATTATGTATTAAAAAAAAAATGTCATGTATACAAGACAAGTCACAGCTACCTATAACTCCAGCTCCAAGAGATCTGATGCCTTCTTCTGGCTTCTGTGAGTGCCTGCATAACCACATGTCTTAGTTAGGATTTTAATGCTATGAACAAACACCATGACCAAAGCAACTCTTATAAGGACAACATTTAACTGGGGCTGGTTTACAGGTTCAGAGGTTCAGTCCATTATCATCAAGGCGGGAATATGGCAACATCTAGGCAGGCATGGTGCAGGAGGAGCTGAGAGTTCTACATCTTCATCGGAAGGCTGCTAGCAGAATACTGGCTTCTAGGCAACTAGGATGAGGGTCTTAAAGCCCACACCCACAGTGCCACGCCTGCTCCAATAGGTCTACACCTTCTAATAGTGCCACTCCCTGGGCCAAGCATGTACAAACCATCACACCCCACATAGACACACAGAGAGAGAGAGAGAGAGAGAGAGAGAGAGAGAGAGAGAGAGTAAACAATCTTTAAAAAGAATGGTTGAGCTAGAGAGTGGAATATATAAGGACAACTCTCTCGTCCCTCGTTGTCTAGAAGATTGCTTTACACCAAACATGGATTCACTAAATGCAGATTCAATTAACGTCCACAATGTTGAAAATTTAAAACAATCAATCATATTTCATTGATGGTGCCATAGAAAAGCTCCACGCAAGTGTCTGAGACAACCTGAGTTTATCTGAGAATGGGGGAAACTCTTTCTAAAACAGCAACCGAGTAACTCATAAAACCTAAAGGCAGAAGGACAGGGAGGAAGCCAAAGAACGCTCTCTCTGCCTTGTCATCTGCTTCTGCCCGCACATCTTCATTCTCTGCACCAATTCACTTCCTTTCCAGGAAACACGGAGAACAAAGTTTTCTATTTCAGGATGAGAAATGTGCAGAGACTGGATACGTCTCTTCCAAGCTTTCTGCGAATTTCTAGTAGGGGGATTTTTTTCTCCACACTTTTCCAGGCAGCCAATCATGAGACATGCAGAACAGGCATGGCTGCTGAGGGTTTGTGGGAAGCAAACTCTTGTCTTTATGCAAAAACGCTCGAATGTAGGCTAGATGTCTGAAGTCACTTCTAATTATTAAAATGGAAGGAAATGAGAAGGTGTCACCTCTAAGATTAGATTATAAAACCTTTGGTTACCACCTGAGGCAACATGCTTCCTAGAATCTCTACCTCTGGGGCTATCAGTAGCCATGTAAGTGTTTTGGGAAGTGAAACTTTAGCTATACCCATATCCCCACCCAACAACTTGGTTGCAATCTTATGAAAGACCTTGGGTTCGAGTCACCCAGCTAAGTCATGCCTAGATTCCTGACTCTGAAAGGCAGATAATAAATGTTTGCTATTTGAAATCTTGAAATCTTAGCGTAATTTGTTTCTCAAAGTAAATTTTTTTCAAAGAAAGTCGAGTTACCTCTGAGGTCACTGGATCATCTAAGATACATTCCCTAAAGGTCTGTGATGCAGATGCAAATATTTCTGCCCCAAATAACAAAAACAAGCAAGCACCATACTTTAAAAGCAAGTCTTTTCAACTATAGAGCAAATGGAGTGGTTCATAACAAATCAGTCCCTAAATTTCTATCTACCTCCTCTACAATGCAAATTCTGAATTGCTCACAAGGATGTCACTCTGCTATTTGTTAACACCCACCTGGGTAAATGATCCAGGCCTCAAATGTTCCCTCTTTCTTTCACCATCCTGCCATCCTCATCTGGTCCTTCCACTATTCATCACAACTCCACTTAGACTACCTAGGAATACGATTGAACTGGCTGCTCACCGAAGGATTTCACAGAGTCGAGGTTGACTGGGAGATTTTCAGGGTTGTGCATGAGTTCGGTTTTCTATAACATGTTGCTGTCTCAGTTATTGTGGATAATTAAAACTTGTATGTTCTGGATTTTAATTCCAGCACTAGTCAAAGCTAAGCTTAGTTTTCTGTGACCACTTTGCATCCGCAAGACACATCTCTGAAGAAGTGCCATCCTCAGGAAACAGACAACCTTGAAGAGGCAAAGAGTGCTAAACGCATGAAAGGTTTGAGTGCGGAGTGTATGTGGTGAGTGGATGGGGAAGTGTATGTGGAACTGGAGAAATCAGAAGAAGATGTAGGAGATGGTTAACTTGAGGCGAGTAGAAAAGGAAGGAAATTGCAGAAAGGAGAAAAGAGAGCAAGTGTTATACGTGTGAAGTACTTGTTAGTCACGGCTCTCTACAGCAACAGAGATGAGACAGTGAATGTAAAATAGGATGCTTATTAAACTGACTTATAGGATATAGCCTGGGTAATCTAACAATGGCTGAACCATGATAAAGAGGCTGAGAATCTGGTATTTGTTCAGTCTGAGGCTGGATGTGTCTCCCAATCTCCAGTCTTGGGGGATTCCTGGAGATTTGCTGGAATCCTGAAGAAGTTGAATTTTATGCTGGCCACAGCAAAAGGGTAGACAAACTTGCTATTGAGATAAAGGGAAAGTGGCTAAAGCAAAAAGCTTTCTTCTTCCTTGTCCTTTCAGCCACCACAGGTAATGGCCCAGATTTAGGGTGGTTCTTCCTTCTTCGATTATTCTGATTAATTAAAATCCTCACTGGAATACTTTGCAGCTTGGGTTTTAGTTGATTCCAGATGTAGTCAGGTTGACAACCCAAATTAGCCAACACAAGTAAAAGGGGGGCGGGAACCTCTCCAATCTATTTAGATTTTTTTACATGCACATATCTATGTTAAACATAAAAACTGCTTGCTATAAAAAGAATATGATTATAACAGCCGGAGAAATGATTTAACAGCTCAGTAATTAAGAGCACTGACGCTCTTCCAGAGGACCTGGGTTCGATTCTCTGCACCTACATATGGACTCCCAGCCATCTATAACTCCAGTCCCAGAAGATTCAATATACCTCAGGCCTCTAAGTACCAGACACACCAGGATGCATAGACATGCATGCAGGGAAAACATTCAGACACAGAAAAATAAACAATACATTTGAAGACTATAATTGTGTCCTACGGCCACGATCTTTCAGTCCTGGGCAAAAGTAGGAGGACAGACATATATACCTAGATGACTCCTTTCAGCTTCCAATCTGACATTCTAAGCAAGTTACGTGAGGCAACTCCCCCTTGCCCCTTGATTGACAGATTTGCAAGACTCTCTTAGTTTCCACCTGTCAGCATCCAACACTTCCAGAAAGAGTCCGACTCCCCCTTTCTTCATGCCCTGGATCTCTGGGCTTCCGAGATCCTATCTGCTTATTATATCTTGCGTTCTCACATCAATCTTGCCAGGACCCTTGAAAGACGTGTTTGAGCACTAAACAAAGAAACCTAATGGAGGGAAATCGAAGGGGCTAAAGTCCAGCCTAGCCCCTGGGAGACTCTGAATTTACCCTGAAGAGAGGGTGGGTTTGTAATTCGTCTTCCCAGGGAACTCATTTTCTTGCCATTTGCAAAAAATGCTGTGTAGACAGGCAGTGTTTGCTGGCACTTCCAGAGCCGCATTCTGCTAGACAGTTTGAGGTCAGTGCCATCACTTGGGCCCTCCCCTTGTGCTCAGCATCCATTGATCTGACAAATAGTGAGGTAACATAGAACATACATATCAACAGGGAGAATCTGACCGGTTTTCTCTGAGAGACAGAGGGGGTATCAGCAGCTCCGTTTGCTATAAAAGGAAATGCAGGATGTCAGGAAAACATACAAGGAGTCTGAGAAAGATTTGTCTTCAGACCCCAAGCCTAGAAAGGCATCCTCGGTTTTGATTGATGCCACCATTAGCGGAGAGTACATACTAGGCTGCTTGGTGTAGGAACTTAAGGTCTGGTTTTCTCTGAGTACAGTTGCTCTATTTAAGCTGCCCACGTATAGGCTGATCTGATATAAAGCCCTTTCGTTGCAATTCATTGGCTAAGACCTCACCAACCCCAAAACAATAGCTTTGAGAGAAGAACCATCTCAAGGTTTGGGAGTGGGGAAGCCATTTACTGTCTCAATGGATGGACCTCGAGGGTCAGATCTTTTTTTAAATCAACATATAACTTGGCGATGACAATTATGATGAGAAATCTTTTTTTTTTCTTTTCAAAGAAAAGAGTGGTTTCTTGGCACAAACCGAGCGGCCACTTCACGAACAATTGGGCACCCAAACAATTGGAAATATTTCAGAGGAACAAATGAGCAAAGGAGACCATGGAAAACAAGAAATATATGGGTGCAATTCTGAGCCTAAATGAACGTGTGGGCCATATACAAAATAACCAGTGAGATGTGAAAACTGATGTGGGTCCCTTTGATTTGAATCAGCAGGGTGTGAAGGACTCTTATTATCACAGAGAAACCTCAGTGCCAGTTTGCCCTTGTCCAAATCCCAGGCAAAACAGTCCAGGCTTTGGAGATGCACAAGCCCGGAGCTAAGGTGCGTCCTTCTGGGAGGCTGGTGAGCAATTTAGAGGGCAATACTCTCACCAAAGATGGCTCAGAAGTCCTTCTCCTGTCATTTTTCTCCTGGAAATGTTTCTTTCCATTAGAAGTTTGGAAATTCTCCTGTAATGTGGGAGTTCTGCTGGGAGAAGAGAGGTGGACCATATTTCCGCACTAAATCCAGCGAAATCAATATGACCTAACACATGGAATAATCATCCATCCATACTTTCAGATAACCAAGGGCAAGAAAGAGCAGTGTCCTCCCTAGCTCAAAGAAAGAACCAAAGCCTATGCTTCCAATCTCCCCAGAGGGCCTAAAGATTTTTTCCAGAAGTTTCTAAACTGAAAAGGGATATGGTGAGGGAAGTGCTCACATGCTGGGCAATCAGAAAAAGCATTGTGTACATGTGTCTATCTTGTACACATAGAGGAGCTGTGTGTGCACCACAGCATATATGTGGAGATCAGAGGACCAACAACAGGAGTCAGTTCTTTCCTTCCACTGCATGGGTTCCAAGAATCAATCTCTGGTTGTCAGGCTTGACAGCAAGTTCCTTTATCCACAGAGGCAGCCCAGCAGCCCAGAAGGCATTTTTTTAAAGCAGTAATTACTTAAAGCTTACTTCTAGGTCACCTTAGAATGACCAGGAGAAAAATGAACAAAACTGTATAGTGTGGCAGGACTCTACTTCTGAATCTCAATCTATATATGATTTCTCTATTCTCCTCTGCTTTCCCAACAATCCTTGGGGGCATTTTTTTCTTTTTCTAGCCAAAATAGATATGGAAATAAAATTCAAAAATGACAGCCAAAGGAGTGGAAAGGTTGTGTAAAAACACTTTCCAGGGCTGGAGAGATGCTCAGTGGTTAAGAGCACTGACTACTCTTCAGAGGCCCTGGGTTCAATTCCCAGCAACCACATGGTGGCTCGAAACCATCTGTAATGGGATCCAATGCCCTCTTCTGGTGTGTCTGAAGACAGCTACAGTGTTTTCACAAATAAAATAAATAAATATATCTTTAAAAGAAAAAACTCTCCACTGCAGAATAGACAGGAGTAAGGTTGAGTCAGTGAGCAGGGGGTGAGGGAAACTGGAAAGAAGAGAGATTTGTAGAAACCCTGCAACTGGAAAAGATCAAAGGACTTCCCATGTTGAAGAATGGAGATCCAAGAGGAAGAAATCTCCAGAAACTGGTCCAGCATTAGAAGATAACAATCCAAGAGTTCTGTTCATCTTTAAGCCCCCTAGAATTCAAGATGGGAAACATGGACACAATAACAGGACAATAAAAGATTTAAAAAAAAAAAAACAACCTTCCCCCAGATCTAGGCGACAACAAAACAGAATCACTGTTCATGTTTCTTTCCTTAAAGGCAGAGTAAAGGGGGACACGTTTCCCAGATGCACTTGGGCTCATCATAGGACAAATTGGATGATACCCAATGAAATGGACGGATGAGTCAGGGTAATGCAAACACTAGCATCACTAGCTAAGAAAGATTAATCCAATTCCTTTTATCACAGTTTAAGAAACTTGCCCTGTAATTGCTTTTATTTCCTGTATTTATACTAAAGAACTCATGTGCTATGTAATTGTTTTTAATTTCCTGAATTTATGATAAAGAACTCCTATGCTAATATCTAAAGTGCTTAATGGTAGTCAGACCATTCTGCCTGGTGTGCTGTTTTTAAAAACTGAACCAAAGGGCAGGGCAGGAGTGCACATGGAAATGTGTGTGAACAGCATAAAATCCTGTGATGAGAAATATTGCAGGACTGAACCCAAAGCACGGCACAGTCTGGTAGAGCTGTACATACTGTGTTCCCCCATGATGCTTTGATGCATGTCATCCACCCCTTATCTTCTCACTGTATCTTCTCAATGAGCTGGTAAAAACGGAGCAGACATTTGTAGTGGCCCAATCACCAGAGTGACTTGACCAGCTTTTAGTCAGAAGCTAGAACTACGGAAATCTCATTACCAGGTGCATAAATATGCCCCAAGCCTCCTCCTACAGCATTACCACAACTCAAATTTAAAAGTCTAAATGGAGAGAGGGACTGAAAAAAAGTGAGGGAGATGGAGAGAGAAGGGGTGGGACAGAGAAGAGGAGGGGTGTGGTGAATTGCTAGACACTAAAACAGATGTGTTGGGCTACACGTCCATCTCTCAACTTACGGAGTAATCGTATTCACTGAGTAATGAGTTAGATGTAAATCATTAATATTTCCCCCATGGTTTATGATTCACATTTTTTATATCATAACAGATATGGGTGTATTCTAGAATCAAAATTCACATGAATTTGTGACACGACAAATGAGGAATTGCTGTCCTTAGGAGGACACAACTGGAATATGGTCTCAGATTTCTATGAATATCAATTAACATCCATGCTATTAGGGAGCACCAACTAGGAAAGGTTGAGAATCACTAGCCTGATGTCTACAGGAAGAGGATCCAGGAGACACTGATAGCCCAGTCTTGATGACTGCTCCTACGAGGAGAGGCAGTACTAAAAACTAAAACCCCTTCAGCAGAGGTAGCTGCTGGAGGTTGTCGTGTAACATTTCAGAGAATGCAGATATGTGAACACTCGAACAGGCAATATGTCTCAACTTCAATAATGACAAAACTTTATTACAAAGGGTAAGTGTAGAATCCATGCAATCTTAACTCCTTGAAAACAGACATCCATTAGTTGACGGTATGTTTCAAGGGACAGTGCTCTAAAAGACTCAAGTGCTTGGCTCATCTCTGATTCCTAATCATTAAGTAGTAGACACTTTTACCTACACTATTCCTGTGTTTGTAATGTCTTTCCTTTGCTCAGACAGTTCAGTCAAACCATCACATAGAGTTTTCCATTCCCTGGCTCAGCCAGCCCTGGCCTCAACCTACTCTCTTCCTAATTCTCTGCCATCTTATGCCTTCAGCTATCTCCCTGCCCGCCCTCCTCCCCTGGTTGGTATTTACCTCACTGTCTCAGTTATTTATGCCATAATCAAGTGTGTGTCTTGGGTGGAATTTTAAAAATAATGCAAGGAAGATTACTCTAGATTAAACTGAAAACTTTAGTAATTTGATTTGCAGGAAACGAAGAACAAAGTGTCACCACCCAAGTGCTTTGAAATAAGTCATAATTAATTAAACATGCATCTATGTTTGGCTGCTCAATTTATGACTAATTATACAGAAAATGTAATTGCACACTGAAGTATTCCATTGCATCTTATTTATGCCAGTCAGTGGTTGTGGAGTTTGGATGTTGTTGCTGCTGTTGTTGCTATTGTTGTTGTTGTTGTTGGTGGTGGTGGTGGTGGTGGTGGTGGTGGTGGTGGTGGTGGTGTGTGTACCTGTTGAAATTATTGAGATTTTGTCAAGACACAAGTAATCAGATGATTCTCCTAAAATATATTTGTTCCTGTTGAGCAAACTGGAAAAAAAAACCATAAAATTGCTTGCCTAGCCTATTTTTATTGTAAATAAAATCTGGGGTACAGTTCAGTGGTAAGGACAATGTCTTGCATGTCAAAGGCCCTAAGTTCAAGCCACAGTTCCACAAGAAAATGCATTTCTCTCCTTCTGTCGTCCGTACTTGCTAAGAAGTCACATTAGGTACATCTTTCCGGCTTCGTTTCTCCTATAGATTTGTGATCTGGACTTCTTATTCTCTTGGAAGAGCCATAAAGCTCAAAGGGCTCGTGAATGACCATCACATTTATGTCAGCCTAGACAGGCTTCTTGTTAACAACTCTAAAGGGAGTTTGTAACCTTTCCTCCATCTTAAGATGCCTAATAAAGTGAATATCAAGGAAGCAAAGGAAATAAAACCAAATTTAAAACTTCCTCTGAGTAAGTCATGGGAATAGGAGCGTTTATGAATATTTTCCCACTGAAGGGGAAAAGAGACCGAGATAGAGGAAAGAATAAAAGTTTCAAAGGCTCTCATAATATCTAACAATATTACAACTACTTTATTGTGCTCCCCAGAACCTTCTATGGCGGCTTTACTACACAGGATCGCATGGTTTTTGTAGAATAAAACAAATCCTTTGTGGCCCAGTCACATACAGGTATCGCCTGTAAGAAACGGTCCAGCCATCAAAAGCAAAGCCGTCCAGCTCTTCTACTCTAGGCTATTGGTAATTCCTTTAGACACAAGGAAAACACAGCGTCTGGCCCTGCTGCAGGCAGGAAGGCAGCTACATGCAATGGGGCACAGGAAGACATTCTTCAAAGCTCCTTCCCAGCCATTCTTCTGAAAGAAAATGATCAAAGCAGCCAGGGCCACCAAGCCACTGGAATTCACCAGAACCTTACAATAAGCTATGAGCAAGAATTGAATTTGGGCTGTGGGAAGCCACAGGGATTTAGGGATGGCGTTGCTGGTTACTTTTAAGCAGAACAACCCTGGCCTGACGTGTAGCCTGTAGATAGATGTCTGAGGGACGTGTACTCTCCACAAGACTTCAGGAACCCCTCCATCTGCTCTCCAGTTAAACTCTGTCCTCGCCTTCCTTGCTCCATAGCTTCTTTCTCCCACTACCCCACCAAGCCCAGCAGTCAGGACTCTGAATTGGCTTGCCTTGCCTTGTCCTCCCTTCTCAATACAGCCTCCCGGTTCTACATTACAAGGTCCCAAGAGCAGGGTGGGCGAAAGTCAAACTGTACTTCAAAAGCTAAAGATGAGATAAGCTGACTTCTTATAAAAGTAATAACGGAAGAAGTTTTTCTTCAAGAAGAGAAATGTAACAGTAACAGCACCAACAAGACCGACCTTCTAAGGTAGGCAGAACAGAGTAGAAGAAGTGAACACTCAAGCCAATTAAAAAAACTATTCTCGCTCTTGCTCTTGCTCTCTCGCTCTTACCCTCTTCCCCCTTTGTTCCTTCTCTCCCCATTCCCTTCTCCCCTTCTCTCCACGTGCTCATGGCCGGACTCTACTCTTCTCTTTCTCTACTTCTCTTTTTCTTTCTCCTCCTTTTCCCTCTCTTACCCCTCCTTGTCTCCGCCATTCCAATAAACCTCTTCCACCTGAAAGAAAAAAAAAATTCTCCCTCTCATGTTTGGTTTGATCCCAAAACAAGTGTTTTGATCCCAAAACGAGATTGACACCCTAGTGGCTTCTCCCCACCTAGCCTGTTGCAATTACTAACATACATCTATTTTTTTTTTTTTAGCATCATTGCTCTCTTCCTTTGGCTCCACATATCAGAGCCATCAGCAGCCATCGCCGTAGCTGTCATGGATGTGAATAGACCCTGTGGAGGTACACAGTGTTCAACCTGCAAAATGCCTCTGAGGCATCAGTAACATGGAATTAAGAGTCAGAGAGAAGCGTTGCTCACCTAATAACAATCGAAGGAAAACTGCATGAATGTACACATACATGAGACATTTTCTTTAATTTTTCAAAAAGGTTATTAGGAAAATCCATAAATACAAGTACTTATTATTGAAACATCAATATGGGAGAGGACAATTTGTTGTTTGTTTTTTAAAATGGGGCCTTACTGTATGTAGCCTTGGTTAGACTGGAATTCGATAAGTAGACCAGGTTGGTCTTGAACTCATAGAGATTTGTCTGCCTCTGCATATCAAGTGTTGGGGTTAAAGGCATGTGCCACTATGCCCATCAACAGATGAAAAATTTACAATAAAAGCGTGCAATTGTTAGTCTTGAACCTTGAAAAGAGTTAGTTTTACATAGGAAAAAAGGGCACATGCAGGGAAAAATAAACCAGAAATTTATGAAAGATAATGTTTAATACGAGCAAAGTAAATTAAATTTATCATGGCAAAATATAATCAAAGTGAGCTGAAGGGATCGAGAAAATCATCGGAAATGTGTTGAACGAGACACAAGTTACATGTGCCGGTCAGAAAACAAGAAATGCGGAGGCCGTCATCCACTGTGTTTGCTGACAGGACCATGAAAGAAGGCTGTTTGTCACTGCGTGGGATTAAACCATTTTCAAGGCCACCCAGAACAAACTAGGAGCAACATTACTTTCATATTTCACGGGAATGCTTGCCAGTGACAAGCTCACACCTCAGAAAGCTCCTTTGTCTCCCTAACCAAATGTATCTAATCCGCGCTCGCTTAACTGAGAACAGAGAAAAGTGCGCGGCCCAGGCATGGCTCTTACCCTCGAGGGGATTATAGTCCAAAGCTGGCAAATTGGGCTTTGACGAGCCTGTAGCCTAATTAATGCAGCTAATGGTGAAGAATGGGTCTTCCGCAAGCCTCACTGCCACCAGACAGAGCAATTTGTAGTCATCACTGATCTGAGCCGAATTCAAATTGGTGACCCAAAGGCTCCACTGTCTGGGTGTTATTTTCAATCTCTTGGCGATCCAATCTCCACGAGTTTCATTTTTCATTCTTACTGTGCAGTCATCATCAGCTACCAAAGGGAAAGCCGGCGATCCAGACGCACTAAAAATAGCATTCTTGGCTCCTGAAAGCCAGACTCAGATTTATGACAGTTTTAAAATTTGGTTCTTCGTCTTAAAGTTCAACAATCTATAAGAACGGCGCAAAGTAATACCTACCTGGTCTTTAGAGCATGAAACACCGTAGCCTAATGCAGCGGGCAATCAGGCCTTGGTGTGATCCATTTACATCAGGGAGAGAGTGTGTGTTCCTTTGCCTGACAGGTTGACGTGCCTGCCTGTGTTTTCCACTTAATCAGCAGAATCATTAAAGCTCTGAGGGCTTTGATGGCCTCAATAAAGAGCATCTATTTCTGTAGAACCTATCACTATAAATAATTTAACCGGCATGCCCCCTCCCAAAAGCCTATAAAAAGAGGATGAATTATTCTTTCGTACTTAAATCATAGACCACTGTGAAACTGAGCCAACAGGAGAGTCCAGGTTTAAAATGAGGGCAGATGATGTCCAATATTAAATCCCCTGGTTAAGTGAAAAGCAGGTTACAAAAAGCACAATCCATTTTCTATTTTAAACTTGTGTTTGGAGGGTTGGGGGGTATGGCCATCCCATTGAAAAGTTCTGGGGGAAATAGGCAGTTAACATGCTAATCACAGAGGTAACTTGTAGAAGACATAACATTCACATCCTCTGACTTTTTTGCATAATCTAGTCTTAGAAAAATCAAAGTATTTCCACGTAGGAAATTCACACACAAAGATGCACACACACATAGACATACACACATACATGCATATATGCATATCTACATATATACATACATACAGCTGTGCAAATCAAGCTGGCTTTTACATTTCCATCTGACTATGGACGTATCAAGAATGGAGTGGCATGACCTAGGAACATTCTTAAAGACTAACATTATTCAGGATGATGAAACTACTGACTGGGGCCAGAGCAAG
This sequence comes from Rattus rattus, assembly GCF_011064425.1. Taxonomy (NCBI): domain Eukaryota; kingdom Metazoa; phylum Chordata; class Mammalia; order Rodentia; family Muridae; genus Rattus; species Rattus rattus. The sequence continues at coordinate 190,466,061 of NC_046156.1, forward strand.
AGAGAACTAACATGGTCATGTGATACAGGCCCAGCAGTTCAAAGGACAGAGTCCCAGGGACAGCTGATACTGAAAAAACCCTACCTACACAGAATGAAGTGCAACTTTAGTCACCTCTGAAGCAGCGATAGTTAAGGTGTGAAAGGCCTCCCTAGACAGACAATAGGGCTTGGGTTTCTGTAGAAATTTAGCATAGCAATCGAGGACCAGAGTTGGGGGAGTGGTACCAACCAAGCCTTGGGCAGGGAGAAGGATGCCGGCACAGGAGATACTCCTTCCACTAAAGTCCTGATTCCACTGGTGATGCTGGTAAAGAGGAAAGAAAAAGGGAAACGCATCTTGTCGGCGCTATTTGGCTCTCCTTGATCCTGGCTCTGGACTACCTAAACTAGAACAAAAGGGCAGACGAAATCAACACTCCCTGGTAAGGCTTTTCTCACTGATGCTAAGAAAATACTTCCTCTGATGTCAGCAGTTGAAATGTAGAGAAGACGAAAGTATTTGTGTAGATAATTCCAAAAACAGGTTTTCTGAAAACATACAGAATATCCTATCTCCAAGGCCAGGACCTCCAGTAAAGCAGCTGAGAGCCTTTGAGATCCTGAATGTATTTAACAGGAGACAAGGAGGTGCTGGTTTTACATGATCTGAAAAGACTGCATTGATTCCATGCCATTTGTCTGGAAACCAAGTCGTCAAGCAGGTGGCCTTGCCTATCAGCCCCACCATGACATTCAGAATAAAGATTCTGACAGGGGAGATCCTTCATCCCAGGGCCTAACATCTTTCCCTTACCCTTGTTCGCTCAGGAAAACCGGTCCTTTCCTACCTTCCCTCCCACCAGCATTTGAGATACAGCAAGTGCGTTGGCAGCTTAGCCTCTGCTCTTTCCCAGAATCAAGAGATCAAATTCATTTCAAATTCAAATCAAGACCAAAGCTCTTGCTCCCATATTTAAAAAGAAAAGAAAAAGAGGAAGGCAGAATGTTTTAAGACTCCAGACACTTGAGGAATTGCTACAAGGCTGTGTCCGTGGGAAGGAAGTGCTAGAGAGCAGAGGGAGAGAGAGCCAGAGCTAACCTGAAGGACAGCTTACTCCTGAGGGATCTACCACGTCACCAAAGCAAGTTCAGACCAGCCCCTGAGTCCTGCTCCATTGAAGACCTACACAGCCATGCTTTAGCCAAAAACCTCTGAGAGTCAAAATATTAAATGTGGCTTGGGACGCACTAACTTACAAACTGCACTTCTTCGAGGAGGTCGATATCTATCCCACTGCCACAAACAGGAGAATGGTATTCACAGGGCTAAAAGCCTTCGTAGATGAGCAGAATTTTCTCAGTCTTTTTTCTCTTGTAACTACTTCTTAACATGAGGGATCTGCTCCCAGTGGAGGAATTGACAGTCCAGAGGAGATAGTGCCCCAGGCATTGGCTCGGAGTGTGGAGAGAATTTGATGAGGGTGGGGTTCATGAAAGGCTTATGGGCAGACAAAAAGAAGAATGTGCTGCCTTTCTCTGCCTTCAGTCTCCTGCTTTAACTTTCTCTCAGTCAAACCCCATGTGAGCCGGCAACCACAGGAACCTGGGAGGCTACACTCTGCAGGATCAACCTCTTGACTTAGCAAAACAGAGAAATTCAGCCCGGGGCTCTGAAGACAACTGACTGGATGAGAATTCATAGATTCATCAAGATCCATTGAAGAGATGACTACTTCTGTGTGGGAACCACTCTGTTCCCAAAATAGCCAGCACCTGGATCAGTGTGAGCATGCATGCTGGGTCTGTCGCAGTGGTAGCAAACTGTGTCTAAGTAGTTATAGGGATTTCTCTCCAACGGCTGACTGAGTGGATCAGGTACACCAGGCTCTGTCCTTCACCTGTACTTGACCCAGAAATGGCATTGATATGTGTGGTAACAGTTTAGGATCTATTCCCTTAGGAAGCTTCAAATACTCAAGACACGATTGCTAAAGGCAGTCACGTGTGCATTGGCTCACCAGAAGTAACTCGCCACATATTTCAACTTCAGCATCCTTTGACCAACATCTCCGGGTTTTCCCCACTCCCCATGTCTAGAAACATCATTCTACTCCGGTTCTCCAAACTTGAGATTTTTAAGATTCTATATATAAATGATACCCCGCAGTGTTAATCTGTCTGTGTCAGGGTAATTTCGCTCAGTGTTACTTATCCCCAACAGAAAGACTTCCTTTGTTTTAGGACTGAGTAATATTCTCTTCTGTGTGTGCATGTGTTTGTGTTAAAATTTCCTTTTGCACTCATCAGTTCACTAGGGGAGTGTACCTGTCCAAATGCACTTGTGTGCATGAGGCCATGGCATCTAGAAGTGAACCTTGGCTGCTGTTTTCCAAGATTCACCCTGTTATTGAAATAGGAATCTAGGACTCATTAGTGAGATAGGTCAGGAGACTGACTGGCCAGTGACACCAAGGGAGCCTCCTATGTCCACCTCCCTGGAACTGAGGTCACACGCAAACACCTGGACTTAAATGAAAGGTGCTGGGGGTTGAACTCAGGTCATCATGCTTTCAAGACAAGCACTTACCTGACTGAGACATCTCCCCTCTTTTCATCTGTTTATGGACATATTTTTTCCATACCTTGGGAACTATAGCTAATCCCGCAGTGAACATAAAACGCAAATATCTCGTTGAAATGCTGAGTAAACGTCCTTGATCTATACACTCAGAAGTGAAATGGCTGAATGCAGATCAGCTCGTTCTTAATTTGGGGGGGAACCTCCACACTGCTTTTCCACAATGGCTATCCCTCTCTACATTCCTATCAACAGGGAGCAAGGGTTCCCTTTTGCTCACCTCTTCATCAGCATGTTGTTTCTTTCCTTTCTGATAACAGCACCTTCACAGATAGGGTATGGAAACTGGCCGTGGTTCTTCCTCTGATTTGCTGGATGATGAGGAGAACCCTTTCACAAACTGCTGGCTGTTTGTGTGTCTTTACCAGTTACTTAACTGTTATTTGGTTTTCTGCTTGACAGTTATTCTTGTACGAATCCCTTATATTTTTAAGATTAAGCCCTTATCAGAGATATAGCAGAGTTAATAATTTAAGTGTCAATTTGATTGGATTAATGAATCTAGATAGCAAGCGAATGTTGTGTCTGAAAAAGGTTGACATGTACAGTGGTGTACCTAGCTGCAAAGATCTCTCTTCAGTGATTGACAGTGGGCACCACCAATCAGCTGTGAACTAGAGTACCCACCCCCGCTACGTATTGCATGTGCGTGTGTGTGTGTGTGTGTGTGTGTGTATACTCTCTCTAAGCTAGAACACCTTCTGTTCTTTAGCCTCTGGGTTCCAGGACCTGTACCTGCTTTTATGCCCCTCACCTACCCAGCCTTTCAGGCTAGAACTGAGAATGGCACTGGAGCTCACGCGCTCTGAGACCTCCAGACTGGGTGAAGCTACACCGTGGCCTCCCTGGATCCCAAGCCTGTTCATGAATCTTCTCAGTCTCCATACTCTCATGACCCAATTCTGTTAAAGCTCCTGTTCTCTATAAACCTACCTATAGCTATTGGCTTATATCTACTCCATGGTTCCATCTCTCTAAAACTATCAATTAATATTTAAATCTTGTAAACTCTTTTCCATTCAAAGTGTCCACTTGGACTTTATTTTGTTGACTTATTTTTCTATGCAAAACATTTAGGGGCCTAGATAGATGGCTAAGACCACGTTAACATGTCCTCTATGTTGTCCTGTAAGAGTTTCACAGTTTCAGATCTTAGGCTGAAGGCTTTAATCCATTTTGAATTGGTATTTGCCTATGGCATAAGGTAAGGGCTCAATTTCATACTTTTTTTTAATGTAGATATCCAGTTTCCACCATAAATCATATTAGTAATTCATCCACTTATTTATTATGTGACTATTCATTTTCTTCTGTGTATCCTTTGACAAGAATAGTTCACCATCTATGGGTAGCCTGTCCCTTCTCAGATTAACTCTACCGGGAAGTTAATGCATTCTTCCCATCAGCTCCAGAAACAGACCCATGCACCCCCGTCAGTTTTTCCTAGACACCATTTCTGATCACAGCTTCTCTTCCTCTCTTCTGCAGGGGAGTCTCTGCTCACCTTTTTTACTCCTATCATTGTTTTCTGAGGCTTTTGAGATATAACAGTGGTTCTCAACCTTCCTGGTGCCACAGCCCTTTAATACAGTTCCTCACATTGTGGTGAATCCCAACAATAAAATTATTTTCATTGGTACTTCGTGACTGTAATCTTGCTACTGTTATGAATATTAATGTAGATATCTGTGTTTTTTCAATGGTCTTAAGTGACTCCTGTGAAAGGGTCTTTGGATGCACCCCTAAAGGGGTTGCAACCCACAGGTTGAGAACAACTGAGATGTAGTGTATTGGTCTTCTATGGCTGTCATTACAAACTACTACAAGTCCAAGAAGAAAGTTGTTTGCTTTCACCTGGGCCTGCCTCTCTCTCTCTCTCTCTCTCTCTCTCTCTCTCTCTCTCTCTCTCTCTCTCAACTTGTATATAGATGGACCCCTTTCACTGTGTGCCCACACAGTCTTCTCTAATGTACCTTAGTTTGTCCAAGTGTCTTCTTTATAATCAGTCAAATTAATTTAGAATCTACCTTAATGGATTCATTTTAACTTAACTACCTCTTTACATGCCCCATCACCATTCTGGGCACTAGTGGCTAGCCCTTTAGCAATGGAACTTGAGGGTGTACTCCATAGTTCAATCCATAACAATAATGAAGTTAGTAATGAAGAAGGAATGAAAATGGTGAGGTCATAAGCCACACACAAATTTAACACCTGCCACTTGAAACCAATCCTTAGTTCTGAGAAACTATAAAAGAAATGGGTTCAGGTAACCAGGTTCTGATGGTAATTCACAGGAACCCTTTGGTTTCCCCTTCCAGGTTATGTGCAGGCCAAGCCCAGAGACAAAAGTTCACAGCCTCAAAAGCTACACCAAGAAGAATCTGCAACTCAGAAGAATCTGTTCTTCTCATAGCAAAAGGGAACAATGCCAGAAAACCAAGTCTCTTCTGCATCTCAACCTGCCCACTTAATATTGTGGAGCTGTAAAGCATCTACAGCTAGCATGAACAAATTCCTCAAAATAAACCCCCTTTCTCCCTCCTCTCCTTGCCCATGTCCACATGTGAGTGCATGCATGTGTGCTATACACTGGTTCTATTTATCCTGGGGAAACCCTAGCTATATCAAGTCCATCAATTTAACGAGAGCAAGAGCGAGAGCGAGAGCGAGAGCGAGAGAGAGAGAGAGAGCCACCAGCCATCTACCTAGGCTTGCTGAGTTTCACTTCCTATGTGGGAAAAGTAAGCAGGGTCAAGGAAGAGAGTGAAAAGACCACCCATTCCCCACACTTTTGGGATAAAGTTTTCACAACACTAAATACCCCAATTACAAAGCAGCCAGTCTGCTGTGTTTTGACACTGGGACTGTGTACCATTTAAGGGTTGAGCGGAAGCACCTCGAGTTAGGCAGCTGCAGCCACAATTAGTGGGGAGATTATTCCCCCGCTGAACAAAGTTTGAGGAAGCAGAGTGAGGGAGAGAGTGAGCCGCACTACGATGGCAATCCACACATCCTGCTCATACCGGCTGCCAGCCACATTTGCTTGCCCAGCTGGTATAACTCCTAGAACAACCGGCCTCAGCTCTCATCCTGTGCGAATGACAAGTGACTGAGATGACTGCCTTTGCTTTTGGATGATTTCCCTCAAGGAAGAAAATGCCACCCATGTGGTGAGGAGCAGGAACTTGGTCAAACGCAGAGAACAGAACTTCGACCAGGAACAGAGGGAGGGGAATCCAGGCTCCGTCCTACATTTATATTCATTCCTCTTCTCTAACAAAAGGCCAGTGCACTGAAGTCACACATGAGACACAGTATGTTTTCATGGAAGAGAAAGATGTGTCCAAGTCCAAAAGGACATTGGGTTTCTTGACTTCTCATCACAGAAGCTGGGGACCATGACAACCACAGCATCTAAGACAATCAAAGACTGAAGATTATGGTCAGTAACTTGCTACCCAGGCAATGGCATGGGTACGGAGTTCGGCCGTGTCCTGGTTAGTTTCTTGTCAACTTGGCATGAGTTAGAATCAGTTAAGAAAGAACCTCATTTGAGAATATGCCCCCAACCAGTCTGGCCTGTGACAAACCTGTGGGGCATTTCCTTAATTGCTGATTGATGGGAGAGGACCCAGCCAACTGAGTGGTGCCACCCCTGGGCAGGTAATCCTGAATGGTGTGAGAACACAGACTGAGAAAGCCATGGAGATTGAACCAGTAAGCAACACTCCGCCAGGGTTTCTGCTTCAGGCCCGACCTCCAGGTTCCTGCCCTGACTCCCTGTGATGATACACTGTGATTTGGAAGTGTAAGCAAAACAAACCCTTTCTTCCCCCACAATTGTTTTTGGCTGTGGAGTTTCACCACAGCGATAGAAAGTCTGACTGAGACAGACAGCGTGAGAGAAACAGAGACAGAAGACCCAAAGGAGAGGAAGAGCAATCTCATGAAAGGGCCATGATGAAGCAAAGGATTCCACAGGCCACGTGTCACCTTGCCTTTACTCGAGGAAGACTCCAGGGTGGGAGTGGGCCACGAAGGTGGCAGTGTCTTGAAGGAGTTCACAGCCAATTGTCATCGCTTATTACCTCTACTCAAGACAGTCAGCAGCGAGACCCTGTGACCTAAATCACCTTCCTGAGACTGACAGGAAGGTAAGCTCCACTTGCTGTAGCAGGAAGACAAATTCTTTTTCACACAGCCAAGTTATCACAGTGCACTCCGATCAGAATAGCTTTAACTTCCCACGCGGACGTCTCCTGCTGACGGCATTATTTAATAAGGCCTAAAGTAAAATTGAAAGCGAAGGCGAAGCGTGTCTTCCGAAGTATTTATCTTCAGTTCCTGACTGCAGAGATAAATCGAGGAGTTGTTTCTCAGGTAACTAAACTTTGCTGTCTGAGTTAGTTCTTTATGTATTCAATTTGCTTTTAAACCTGGAATCTGCGCAAAGTTCCATAACTGCTTTAAAATATGGGCTTTATTAGAGATGTGAAGGCTGAGGAGGCAGGCATATTTTCTTCTTATTAACTCATCGCACAATACTGGGGCTGGCAATGAAGATTTAGGATGCTTGAGTATCCAAATTGGGTAGAGTCAAGGCCAAGTAACTGTGTCTTTTCATGACCCTGAAACTAAATAAAAAAGAGAAAAAAAAAAAAAAAAGGACCGTTTGGTTTGGGAGTTGAGCCACGTAATATTTCACACACCAAAGGTCTTTGGTGCAAAGATTTTCTTCAGAGCTTCATGGTTGTGTCCTCACTCACTAGCTGATCGGGTGCTTCCGGTTTGTCTTGCCTTGCTTCACTTCCTTTTGGAAGTGAGGCTTCGTTTTTGCCTTTGAATCTCTTCAAAAAGATTTCCTTAGGGGTCACAGAGATGGCTCAATGGGGAAAGGAGCTTGCCTCAAAAGCCCAATAACCTAAGTTCAATCCCTGGAACAGACATACAGTTGAAAGGAGAGAACTGATTCTACCAAGCTGTCCTTTGACCACCACACGCAGCCACATATGCATAGCATGCACACACATGCACACAAAGAGAAATAAAATTAAATTAATACACGGCTGTCTTTCCATTCAGTGAGGGGGGGATGGGTGCTGCACACCTCCATGTTTTAAGAGGAGCCCGGATGTGGGAGGGAGCCACAGGCAATTCCTCTGGGTGACTGAAATCCCAGAAAGTCACTGCTCGATCTTCCCCAAGTGAGAGAGGAAGCATCCTCTGAGTAAGCAGAAGCCGGCACAGAACAATGGAGAGCATGTGGCAAGCATGCAAGGGGTGGACACAGTGCTCCAGGACAGAGACCCTCAGTATTCGACCAAACTAAATAAAAGGGGCAAACCTCATGCTTTGGTCTGTATGATTTTCTGCCTTCAATGCAGTAGGAGTAATTCCTAAAAGTCTTCTCACTGAGAAAATCTTTACAACGCCTTGTTTGAGATTAGATGAGAGAAGAGGGGACCTAGCATCTGAAGGCTACTGTGCAAATGCCAGCCGCCTCCGATTCCCACAGGGCTGTGTGCTAGAACACTGGGCCCGTTCTTCCTACTTGACAAAGAAGAGGAAGTCATTAGTGTTGCATGTCCAGAGAGCACACAGCACTGCTCTCCTCTGCACAGCTGCTGCACGGACCTCCCAGTTGAAACCAGGCTGCTGCTGAAGGCCAGAATCACTGTGAAGACCACACCCCCTAAAGAGTGTCCCATCCCCCCCCCAAAAAAAATGTAAAGTGTATGCATGTGCGAAGTTGTCAAAAAATACATTTAAAATGCATTTGTTTAAAGACAAAATGTGCATGTCACCGGATATAGTGGTGCATACCCTTATAGCAGGAGATCTCTATGAGTCTGAGGCTATCCTGGTCTATTTATAGGCCAGTCAGAGGTACCCAATCAAAACAACAACAAACAAACAAACAAACAAACAAAAAAGGCTGTATGCTCATGAACTCCTCAAGGACAGTCTGAAAATATGAATATCTGAACAGCTGAGCATATGACAAAAATGGGAGACCATATTATTAAAAAGAGCTGTTCTAACTTTTCCAAAGTGGCAAATATTTTTGAACTACCAAATGCTGACAGGACCGAGTTCTCATTCTCAACACTTTGCCATGGGAGCTGCGGTGGCAAGGACAAGCCAGTACAACTGTGTCCTGTATCTGTGAGGATCTTAGAGACATGGATGAGAAAACTGGATTGAACACACAGGTGTCCTATGAGGGGAAGAGTCTTTGTGAGAGGAAGTGGAAGGACACCAACAGTCTGACACCAGGAGAAGGGGGAGGGACTGAAGTGAATGTCCTCTACAGCCTGGCAACCTGAGGAAGACTCAGCGAGGAACTGGAGCCTCCTGTCTGAGGCGGCCATCACAGCAGCTTATGACTGCTGTCATATTGGGTCATTGACTGGAAGTAGTGTGAGCCTCCTCGGGCCCTGGATCAGCTATGTCTGTGGAAGATGAGGCACATTCATGTGACTGTTCTGGTCAACTTTTTTTTTTTACAACTTTAGCAATGTGTATTAAAATTTGTAAAAAATAGGGGTTGGAGATTTAGCTCAGTGGTAGAGCGCTTGCCTAGGAAGCGCAAGGCCCTGGGTTCGGTCCCCAGCTCCGAAAAAAAGAACCAAAAAAAAAAATTGTAAAAATAAGATTATGGGTCAATGGCTCTGCTGGTAAATGTTCCTCCTGCCAAATCCATTCACCTGAGTTTGATCCTGGAGACCCACGTGGGGAAAGGAGAGAACTGACTCCTGCAAACTGCCCTCTGACTTCTACACATGCACCATGTCATTCGTGAACACACACATATTAAGCAAATAAATAAATAAATAAATAAATAAATAAATATTTTTGAATGAGGTGACTGGGGAGATTGCTCAAGTGGTTAAAAAAATTGCCACAGTGCCTATATAAAAAGGGTAGATATTATAGAACCTGGGCCTATATTCTCAACACTAGAGGCCAGAGGCAGGGCCCTGTGGCTTGCAAGCCAGCAGCTTTGCCAATTGATGAACTCAGGTTCAGTGAGAGACCCTGTCTCAAAAAATAGAGAATGAAAAAGGAAAACATTTGACCTCCAACCTCTAAACACACACGTTACACACACTACACACGCGCACACACACAGAGACATACATACACAGACACACACATACACACATAGACACAAACATACACACACATACACAGACACAGACACAATCACATACACACAGACACGCACATACACACACACAAACTCATACACACACAGACACAAACATACACACACATACATACACAGACACAGACACAATCACATACAGACACACATAGACACACACACTATGCACACACACAAACACACACAGACACACACTATGCACACACACAGAAACAAACACATACACACACACAGACACAAACACACACACACAGACACACACATAGACACACACACAGACACACACACAGACGCACACAGACACACAGACACACAGACGCACACACACAGGCACACACACTTCCCTTTCAGAAAATAATTGTCCAATAATCACTAGATTTTTTTTGTCGCCAATAAAAATAATCATATTATAAACTAAATCTTAGTTACTCTTTAAATTAATGCTGCAATCTGTCACTTATTTGATGCATAACATCTGCCCCTGAGAGATGACTAAATTAATTTGAATTCAAATGAGAACAAAATTTTTCTCCGCCACAGTTTGGACCCAGTCAGGGCAAAGCAGAATTCTGGATGCAGCTTCTCAGCATGTGTAACTTAGAAACAAATTGTGACTTAGAATAATTAACTCATAAATCAGGGTTTTCACTCGTTGAAAAGTGTAGTGGCAGGTGGCTGGCCTCATTCTTAGACCATCCAACAAATGTATATTGAGCAAACACCCACTATTGGCAAATACTGTGGGTTACTATTCAACGTCTATTCTTTCTCCCACAGTCACAGAACCTTTATTTATTCTAAGTGGCAGTGTGCCTAGGCTCAAACAATAAGTCACTGTTAGTACACATATCCACAGCTATATTTTTCCACTTTTCCTGACACTAAATATTCTAATCTCCCTCTTGCAGCTAAGAATGACTAGTGCGGCCTTGAATGGTGGTACACACCTGTGATCCCAACATCCAGGAGGCTAAGCCTAGAAGAATTACGATACCAAAGATGGCCTGGGCTATAGAGTAAGTTCCGGCGCCCTCCCCCACCAGCTGCATATGGAGACATTGACTCAAGAAAAACCTTACTACGGGACCCAGTTATTACCAAAACGATCTAAGGGGAGGTTTATTGGGAAGTGTGGGAGGGTTGTGCTTCCCTGGGAAGAGATCCAAGAGGCAGCTTGTTTGTTTGTTTGTTTGTTTGTTTGTTTGTTTGTTTGTTTGTTTCTAGTTCGGATGTCACCTATGGAGCAGTAATCTTTAGATCATGAAACAACAAACAAAGAAGTCAGCACACTGAAGATGACAGAGGGAAGGCACAATCACTTCCTGTGATTATAAACCCATGATACAACTAGGAAACTTGGAGACTCACCTCACCAGGCAGTGGTGGCCCACATCTTTAATCCCAGCCCTCAGGAGGCAGAGACAGGCAGATCTCTGATTTTGAGACCAGCCTGGTCTACAGGGTTAGGTCCAGGGCAGCCAGAGCTACACAGAGAAGCTCCATCTCAAAACACACATACATACACACACACACACACACACACACACACACACACACACACATATATATATATATATATACAGGAGTATGGAATGCTTGTTAGTGTTAATTATGCAGTAAAACAGAGAACCAATGAAAACCAAAATCTCGGAATCCCAAGGTGCACTTAGAGCCCAGGTGAGCAGAACCCATTCTCATTCAGACCAGGTAGCCGTGTAAGCTGCTGCTGTAACTTTTTTTGGAGGGCAATTTAGTACCATCTATCAGCATTTAAAATATGCAGATCCTCTAAAATAGTGATACTGGGAAATTATTCCTACAGAAAAACACAGGTGCGAAAAGACATATGCCCGGGATTACCTATCGAAGCGTCATTTGGAGTAGGAAAATATTAGAATCAACCTAAATACAAAATTGGAAAATAAGTGATATATACATACACAAGCATACAATGAAATGTGTGGCTATTTAAGTAAATAATAAAGGTATGTAAAACATGGAGTGATGTGGGAAGGTGCTCAGTGGGGAGACATTCTTAAGGTTAAAAAAAAAGTCTATTCTATTTTACTGTTTCATTAAAAAATTAAAGTATAAGTTATCCACGCTACATGAGAATGCTACTGTGTGCATAGAGGAGAGGAAGCCTTGAGGGAAGGAATCAAACATAAAATGGACAGAGTAGATTTTCTCTAGCTGTTATTGATATTAATGGAATAGTAACTGAGATCAGACAATAGGAGTCAGCATGGGAGACCAAGGGTAGACAACCACAGAGTCCAAGTAGCCCCAAAGTAACAACTTCCAGGCAAGTTCTGACACCAAAAGCAAACAAAACCACTCCTTAGCCCCTACCTCCATCCCCACCCTCACACCCCCACACACCCCAAATAAAAGTAAGAAAAGAGCTGGGCCTGGTAGCACAGGCCTTTGATCCCAGTGAGCAGATCTCTGAGTTTGAAGTCAGCCTGGTCTATAGAGTATGTTCCAGGACAGCCAGAGGTACAAAGAGAAACCCTGTGTTAGTAAAACAAACAAACAAACACAACACAACACAACAGAAGAGTAAGAAAGAAGAGGCGTCAAATTCTCAAAGTCATTACCAAGATAAAGGAGATGCAGTGGCCGTCTCTAGCAGGCCCGAGGGACAAGGACATTGTGTTAGAGAAGTGGGGAGCACTGGGTTGATTAGAAAACTGGATAGGTTGAACAATGGAAAAATCCAAAGAGGAATGTTGTAGAGGAATATTCCTGAGGGCACCTAGGTCATCAGTTCAATGTCAAAGTCCTTCCAGTAATGGATGTTACAGACTATGCTTTTGAAGCCAAGGCTGGTTCCCCGTGTACCCAACTAGGATCCATTCCATTTTTACTGGCTGGTCCACTTTCTCTCCTTTACTGCTAGACTCTATGCTCTTGAAATCCCAATCCCCCCACCCCAACCCCAGATAATATAGCTTCATTCGAAGGTTTCAAAGGGACTTTGTTGCTAAAAAATTGCAAAGTATAACAAATAATAAATTCTATTGTTAGGCAATAGAGTGGGTCTATTTCACCTTTACAGTGTGGCATTGCCTCATGCATTAGCACATATCTCTTAGATTTTGATTATGAACTCAGACACTAAAAGCCAACGTGTCCATCTTTTATTGCCAATCAGTTTTCCAAATTCCCCTTCCAGCCATCTTCTCTCTTGCTCAGCTCCTTCAGTCTGAGTTACGATGTTATCACCAATGGGGAGCATTAGCTTATAGATAGGCTTATTATGGTTCAGAGCAAGTTCCGGACCAGTCTGTCTCATCCCAATGTCTTCTTAATTCACCCAAAGCCATCTCATAAGTAAGGTCATTGAGGCTGACGGAAAAATAGAAAGTTGTCTGTATGAGTACAGAGACTTCAGAGAATAAACACAAGGGCTGGATACAGATGAGAAGAAGCCCGGATGAGTTTAAGTGGGTGGTGACGAAAGAGCTGGTGCTAAGGAATTATGGGAAAGGGGTGTGGTCTCCATGAGTGATGGCGTTGTCAACCTGACTACATCTGCAGTTAACTAAAACGTACAGGGCTGGGTACACCTGTGAGGAATTTTTCTTAATTAAATTGTTTGAAATGGGAAGACCATCCTTTAATACGGATCTTTTGAGGTGGAAAGATCCACCTTTAATCCCGGCTACACTTTCTGCTGGTAGTCGATATAAAGAACATGGAGGAAGGAAACTGTCTGCTTGCCCTCATTCTCACTGGCAAGTTTATTCCTTAAGTGGCACTAGAATCTCCTTCTCTGGGATTCTGATGTATACTGGAGACTAGCTGAGACATCGGGACTCGTGAACTGAACAATTACTAGATTCCTGGACATTCTTTTGGTAGATAAGCCATTATTGGACTAGCTGGATCACAGCTTGTAAGCCACTGTAATAAATCCTGTGTGTGTGTGTGTGTGTGTGTGTGTGTGTGTGTGTGTGTGTCTGTGTGTGTCTGTGTGTCTGTGTGTCTGTGTGTGTGTCTGTGTGTGTGTAACATCAAATATATATGTATATTGGATTTTTATATATACATATCCTGACTAATATATCATGTGAAAGAGAAATACTCTTCTCCACCACTAGATATAAGAGGAAATGACCTTGAATTATGAAACTTTGTGGGAAGTGATATCACAAAGTGGAAACCAAGTACACCTATCTATAAAGATGTTTAGCTGCAATAGACATTAATCAACTGAGTAATTAACAGAGACCTTCACTGAAAGATAGTTGGTGAGCCACATACTTTCCAGGAGGCCCGGAAAATCGGACTTGGAACTCACACCGCCAGAATAGTCCTCCTAATCTCACTGCAGAGAACTGGTCGTAAGAAGACTTTAGCCAGGCATGGTGGGTCACACCTCTAATCCCAGCACTTAAAGATGCGTGCAGGGGGATCATGAGTTCTAGTTAGCCCAGGCTGAGCTGCTCAATGAGACCAAAATGGAGAAGGAGGGAGAGTTAGGATCTGGCTGAGGAAGAGAGGGGGGAGGGGGAAATGGCAGGGTGAAAAGGGAGAAAAGAAATAGCAAGAAAAGATCCGGAGGGGGAGGAAAGATGGGAAGAAGAGAAGGAAATGAGGGAAATGGAGGAGGAGAAGGTGGAAGGAAAGGAGAGGAGTGGAGGGATGAAGAAGAGGGAAAGAAAGGAGGAGAGGGAGAAAAAGAGGAGTGGAAGAGCAGAAGGAGAAGGGAGGCAAGATGGAGGAGAGGAAGCATTGGGAAGAGAGGGAAACAAGAAGGGGAAAGAGGAAGGAAGAGAAAAGTAAAGGAATCGGTGTCTCGGCTGGGGGATATTTTACTTGGTTTACACTGCCAACCAAACACCAGAGACAAGATGCTGGACCTGTCGCAGGCATCAGTAGTATCGCCTCCTTCTGGCACTGGGGTGCTGCCCACTGCCACCACCAACGGCTTTCCCGTGGCTCTCCCTCCAGACAGCTCCATACTCCCCAAGACCAAGCCCTGTACAGATGCATTTGTGTGGCAGAACCCGCACCTTAAACTCAGGGAAGCTGGAAGGTCCTTTTTATTTCTACAGTGAATGGCAGCCAAACGGTAAGGAAATGTCATCTACCACGGAACTGAAAAGAGTGAATGAAAGGTTTGAAATTCCAGACAGTCGGTTTACATTAACAAAGGTGTTCTGCGAGCCTGAGAAAAGCAAGAGGTAAGTCAGACCCTCAGTCCTAGAATAAATGGGGGCTAGGGTTCAATGTGGAGAAAGAGGTGAGGAAGGAACAAGGTTGGGTTTTGATGTTTTTCCTTAAACCAATTTTTTTCTGAGTGAAATATTTGTGATTTGGGTACTGGGGACTTTCAAATGAACTGATACTGATAAATACTGATAATTGATACTGTAAAGTATCAGTTTGATAGCTTGAGCCAGTCCTTACGTTCCTGGAGCCACACTGGGCTAAATTTTTCCTCAGCATCTTTGCTCTGTGACCCGATTGGACTCACTAATGCTGGGCCAGTAGATACAGATGATAATGGATAACCAGCGAAGTTTGCTGTGAGCAGTTCAACTCCAGTTCTCAGTGACACATATCCATCGGGGATCCAGTCAAATCAGTGATTTTCAGCATGAATCTTCTAAAACTCAGAATATTTTTTAGATGACCACAATACCACTGTCAGATTACATCTGTCTTCACCCAATCAACAGGCAGAAAGCACATGGTTATCTAAAGAAAGCTTATCGTGTAAAGAGATACATAAAGGGATCAACTAAGAGACTAAGAGACCGTAAAGAGAGCTTCTAGAGTTGCCAGAGGTCACCATGGAGACCCTGAACAAGCACAGGGTTGGAAGAGAGGATCAGGCCGGGTGGCGGATGGAGAGGGAGGTGTCATCCGCAGTGGGTTCAACCCTCGTAGGGAGCAAATGGAAAGCAAGGCTGTATACAATGGAGGATGGACCCAATTGTTTGTAGGGCCAAGCGTGCAGGTGCCAAAGAGCATCAACCCTCCAGGAGCCCCGGGCCACGACCTAGAAAAGGAATGCACTGGCCAGGAACAGAGCAAGCAAGCCTCGCTGTTAGGAGTCACACAGTGGTCGTGAGGTGTAGACTCCAAAGCTAGTTCATGTGTATGCCCGTCAAGACATGAAGCTGAGGCAGTGTACCACCGGACGTCCCCAGATCCACAAGCACCCCACAAGTCACACAGCTGGAGCAAAAGGACAAGCCTCTAAAGCCAGAAGCCTCTTCCTTCAAGATGTCCCTCTTGTGCCCTCTAGTGACAAGATTTGGCATTGCGCTGACCGCAGAAAGAAAGTTGCTTTCTACTACGGTCTACTGCAGCAGAGGAAGGAGATGAGGTCGTGAGTTGATAACTGATCCAGTACAATAAAATAAGCACGTGAAAATGGTCAGTCAGTTCCATGTTCGAGCCTCTCCATTTGTCTCAAATACATCAGTACAGTTTTATAGAGCGTTATGTGTAAACCAGGAGCCAATCAGTTGTAAATTATATACATACATGCATACATGTACATATATATTTACACACACATACACGCATAAGATGTGTGTGTGTGTGTGTGTGTGTGTGTGTGTGTGTGTGTGTGTGTGTGTGTGTGTGTTTAAGTGAGGGGGAATTGGTTTTAGGAGATGGAGGTATATTGTTTTGTTTTAAGGTTGAGACCAGGCTGGTCTTGAGTTCCAAACACAGCCAAGGATATCCTTAAACTCCTGATCTTCCTACTTCAACCTGCCAAGCACTGAGATTACAGGTGTGCACTGCCACATCTGGCTCCGGTGTTTTGACTTTAATGGCACTCATCTTAGAAGAAATTCAGTCCGTTGCTTTACCGGCTGAGGCACTTTGTAGACTTGCCCATCTCTTACTGGTGCTGTCTTTTCTTTTCCTGTTCCCTGAATCCCTGTGAATTGGAGGTTGGATCTACAGGGATGGTTAGAGTGCAGTGTTTTAAAAAGAATGCCCCCATGGCCTACTGGTTCTGCTCTTTCTGTTGTACCTCATTGAGGACACAGCGTTGGTTTCCCGTTATTTTTATGTGAGGAAGAATGTATGTATGTGCATGTTTGTGAGCCTATGTGTGTACAGACCATAGGTCATCCATCCATCCATCCCTCACTCTCCACCTATCTCTTTTCATATATGTGTGGGTGGATGTCTGTGCACCATGTGGAGGTAGGTTTCCATAGAGGTCAGATGAGGGCATCAGATCCCCTGGAACTGAAGTTTCAGGAGGTTTTGAACTGTCCAGTGTGGGTGCTAGGAACTGATCTCGGGTCCTCTACAAAAACAAGTGTTCTTCACTGTTGAACCATCTATCCAGTCCCCAAGTTATTTATTTCAAGATAAGATCTCACATTAAACCTGGAACTCATTAACTCAGCTAGACTGACTGGCCAGAAAGGTTTAGGCATCCCACTGTCTCCACTTCCCTAGTGTTTAGATTATGTGATTGAACCACCATGCCTGCTTTTTAATATACATGCCAGGAATGTATACTCAATTCCTTAAAACTTTCGTAGTGAGCATAAAACACTTCATGGATGACGTAATGCTGGTCCCACACCCAACTGTGGAAGCCAAGGTTGCCTTCCGCAATGCGCTAGTATATATTGACAAGCTCAGAAAATACTTTGTTCCCCAGCCACCGTTTGCAGATCCAACTTGTCACTGGGAGGTTCAAAATGGATAATTCAGTCTTCCCTCTCTGTCAGCTGGCATTCTTTTGTATAAAGCAGATTTCCTTCCTCAAGTGGAAATAAACCCTACTTTTCCTAAAACAGAAAAAAAAATGCATAGTTTCCTATTTTCAGAGTAAAGAAAAGTCAGTTTGGGCTGGGGAAGATCTACTTAGGAGAAGAACTCAAGAATACCAACATATCCAGGGATGACGGGAGAGCTGTTCTCATGAGACCTATGAGAGAGACGGTGGGAAGCTGGAGGGACACCAACATAAGCCATCCACTTAGCAGTGTGCCTTTGAGGACCTGGAGCAAGAACTCCCGTTTGCCATTCAATTATCTTCCCAGTCACCTTCAGCATGTTGGCTGTAGCATATTGATGCTGGCTTGGGAGAAGTGGCTGCTTCATCCACAACCAGCCCTGCATGACAAAGTAGCATCAGGACAAAGAGGCTCCCTGGGCTGTTGTGTGTGAAAGCGCTCACAAAACTTCATGGGCAAACAAAGGTGAGATGTTGTTCTGTACTTTTGCTCTCACACGGCTTTATTTCCTCAGTAACGTAATGACCCATGGAGGATCATTAAATTATTAAATAATTAAATAGATTGTTAATTAAATAGATCCCAAATAGATTTCTAAATAATTTAGTGGCCTACTGGGGATCATTAAACTACCATCTCATTTAATACAAGGTCTAGGGGCTGGAAAGATGGCTCAGAGGTTAAGAGCACTGTCTGCTCTTCCAGAGGTCCTGAGTTCAATTCCCAGCAACCACATGGTGGCTCACAACCACCCGTCTTGAGATCCAGTGCCCTCTTCTGGCCTGCAGAATAAATAAATATTCAAAAAAGAGAGAGAAAATAAAACAAGGTCTAGGTCTGGAGAGATAGATCAGTGGCTAAGAGCACTTCATGCTCTTGTAGAGGACCAGAGTTTAGTTCTCAGCACCCACACTGGGTGACTCGTAACCTCAAGGAGCTCCAGTTACAGGGGACCAGAAAACTCTCTTCTGCTACATGCGTGTGGGGGCGGGGCTACTTATTCAAATTTTTATCTCCAGAACCTGGCGAAATGCCTTGTCTGGTAGGAAAGCAACATGCCGGCATGTAAAAGGACACTGGGAGGAGACTTATGACTTGAACTCCTGGACCAGAAGTGCATGCATTCCTGGAATGAAGCTTACAGATCTCCAGTGTTATGGAAAAGGAGAACAGTAGGGGCAGGAAAAGTCTGGGCTGTAGCCTCTCTCAGCTCTCGGACTCTATACATGACCTTGAGGAATCTACACTTCAGTGTCCTCTTTCTAATGATGTCATTTGCAAAAAAAAAAAAATCCTAATTTTATACAGATACGTGAAATTCCTTTTGCCACCCAAATAATTCATAAATACAAGCTAGTTTGTTCACTTTAAATGAGTGAATGGACGCTTTAAAAGAGTAACAAATTACACGCAGGGCCAGGGATACATACGGCTTGGTGCTGGAGTAGCTGCCTGGCAATTACAAGGCCTGAGCACGACTCTGTTTGGGGTTTTGTTGTTTGTTTGGTTAGTTGATTAGTTTTTTTAAGATTGTGTGTACAGGCTTTTCCCAGCTTGGTTGGTGAAGTTTCCTTGCTGGTCAGAATTTACAGCTTAAACTCTATACTCCGGAGAAGAATGGATTTTTGTACAGTCCAACCAGGCTACTCTCAAATGACAGTCCTGAATGGATCCGCGTGTCTTCCGGGGCAGATGACGCGGAGTTTTCTTTTCTCGCTGGCCTTTGGCTGCGTCCCAGATGCCTTGCTACTACGCTCTTTCACGGTCCTCGCAAAGGTGAATAAAAGCTTTCTCTGAATATAGTGTGATCCTGGGATGTGACCCCTGGAATACGAACCTCCCGGTTTGTATGTGATTGAATTTTCAATGAGAACACCCCATGGGCATTCGTCGCCTCAACACCACGAGAAGAGAGATGATAAAGAAACTCAAAGAAAACCCAGCAGCCCTCGGGTTGCAAGGCAGTCGGTTCCTAAAGCGTCCGTGAGCCCAGGCAGACTTGCAGGTAATCTACAAGAAGATCTCATTCTGACCTGGAGCCAGTGTTCGGAAGAGACAGCGGGCCACCAAAACCTACGCAACTCCCCAGGAACCTCCATTGCTTCCTGTGAGGACGTGCTTGTTAGTGAGCCAGTGCTATGTGCTAAACTATCCCCAAGGCTAGCAGTTTTAAACCATGGTAAACATTTCTCGTCCTCAGTTCCTCTGGGCTGGGTGAGCTGGGCGATCTCTGCTCTGAGTGTCCGGTGAGGTTGCAATGAAGTTGTGAACCAATGTGTAGTCATCTGAAGTCTTAGCAGGGGCTGGAGGGCCCGCTTCTCAACCCGTCCCCCACCAAATGAAAACACACCGAAGCTAAGCAGCAATAGTTTGCACGACCTTCAAGGAAGACTCGCCTATAGTTACTGACTGCACTGATTGGAAGACAGTCCCTAAATTTAACCCACACTCAAGGGGGTTGGGGGAGGGGAGGAGAATTGGCTCACTTTTTAAAGGATGGAGTATTAAGTTGGGGGAGAAAAAGGATACAAATTTTACCATTTGTGTGTGTGTGTGTGTGTGTGTGTGTGTGTGTGTGTGTGTGTACGTACTGTCATACAGTACAGCATCTGCCTTTTATAAATGGCTTGTTTTACTTAACATAATGTCCTCACGGTTCCGATTTGTGGTGTGAGGCACGATCATTCTCACTGTAGCTAAGTGTTATCCTGACGAGTGTGTGTACCACATTCTGATTATGCATTCTTCTGTTGATGGGCATTTGGGTTGCTTCCACCTCTTGGCTGTTGTGACTAGCACTGTATGAACACGGATATAGAAATCTCTCTCCGAAACACTGTTTTTGATTATTTTGGATTTATGCCCACGCGCGGCATTGACAGCTCAGGTGGAACCTTCACGCTGTTTTCTATGGCCGCACCATTTTCAATTCCTATCAGTGGGGCCCAAATGTTTCCATTTCTCCATCTCCCTGCCAACACTTGTTTTGTTTTGTTTTCTGGTTTTTGTTTTTTTTTTTAAAAAAAACAGTCGCTACCCTAACGGATGTGATATAACATCTCATGGCAATCTCGATTTGCATTTCTCCAGTGATTAACGACGCTCAGCATCCTTTCATGTTTGTCAGCCATCTGCACGTCACTGTCAAATGTCTACTCAGGTCCCTTGTCTGTTTTTTTTTAAATCTGATTGTTTTTCGCTGGTGGTGTTGAACTATGGAGGTCTACTTTGTCATAACATCTCTCCAGTAAGTTGTTGTGACAACTGAAAGAAATCACGCGTAAGGTCACATAATCTTCCACAGAGCACTGGCTCTGTGGCTTCGCTTTCTCGGGACCGTGTGTTAAATAATGCTATGCTAATACCGTGCGCATGAGGCTGCTTTAAAATTGTAAGTGTTATGCAAATGTGAGTTCATACTAGAAGTCCGTGCACAAAATGTTTTAATATTTTTCTCAGGGTTTCCAGACTTAAATATATAAATCCTTTCCTCTGTAGACCGCATCCTGTATTTCTGTATCTTAGCTATAATCCCCCTTTTCTCATTTTATTTCAAGCTCTATCTCAGAAAAAAAAAAAGTCATCCAAAATGAATGAGAACAGGAGTAGAAACAATAGCTAATTTTACTAAGGCATAGTCAGAATAGGACCTATTTAAAACTAATACAGTGAGAAAGAAAGCTGCAATGGATTACGGCTGTTGAAAACTCCGTGGAGAACCAGACTTTCTGTTCCTTCGGAGAATATGAGTGATGCTGAAAGATTAATAACGTTTGGATAACATTAATTACAGTGATGTTATAAACGCTGGTGTTCCGGTTGCCATAACAACCCCACTATATGTTGGTTTCCTAATGACATTTCCAACAAGTACCGAGGCGAACAGCCTCGCTTCAGAACTCAGCTGCCGTCATTCCGCCCATCCAAAATGGAATTGTTTTGTTCTTAAAGAGGCAGAACATGTCACCGTCTTCGAAAATATTCTCAAAATTATAGGGAGGATTTGATACACATTCCTATATGATTATAGAGTACTCAGGGAAAGGAAATATATTTCATTTTTAATATAAAACGAACAGATTTTTTATACGGAATAAAAGGGGAAAAAAGAGAAGAAAAAGGGGAAATTTGGGCTTTCTACTTTTAGGAGACTTTTTTCTTTGGGAAGTATTTGACAACAAAACCCATTCTAGAAGTGTTTGCTTTTACTGGCGTCTTAGTTAGGGTTTCATTGCTGTGAAGATTCACCATGACCAAGGCCACTCTTTTAAGGACAACATTTAATTGGGGCTGGCTTACAGGTTCTGAGGTTCTGTCCATTATCATCAAGGCAGGAGCATGGCAGCCTCCAGGCAGCTATGGAGCTGGAGGTGCTGAGAGTTCTACATCTTCATCTAAAGGCCGCTAGGAGAGTAGTAGCTCTCAGGTGGTTAGGATGTGCCTCCAACAAGGCCACACCTCCTAATAGTGCCACTCCCTGGGCCAAAGCACATTCAAACCACAACTGGTTATTTTTATCTTCTCTCCATTCTCTCTTCTCTTTCTCTCCCCCTCTTTCTTCCTTTGAATGGACTCTCGGAAGCCTTGACCAATCTCTACCCACCCTTTAGGCACTGCCCAGCAGCTGTAAGGAAAGAACGCTGGTCACTGGCTTTTTAAGATGAGATTTTAATATTTCTAGAATGTGTTAGGTACATAATATCATGCCACTGTCATACAGCATGCATAGCACAATTCTAACAATTGTATTTATAAATTCTTGCTTGGCTCACAGGCTACTACTCTGCTCCTGCAGTCTACTGACTCCTTTCCCACCCATGAACATGAATCCCTGCTTCAGTCAGAAGGTGCCACCAGAACCATCTCACCCACAGGAAGGGAGCTGCATCAGGAGTCTCTTTAATTCCCTCTCCCTCTCCCTCTCCCTCTCTCCCTATCTCTTTGCCTGTCTCTGTCTCTGTCTCTGTCTCTGTCTCTGTCTCCTTCTCTCTCTCTCTCTCTCTCTCTCTCTCTCTCTCTCTCTCGTGTGTGTATGTGTGTGTGTGTGAGAGAGAGAGAGAGAGTGTCTGTGTGTCTGTGTGTCTGTAGTTGCACTGTGCTTCAAGATGCTGAAGATGAGCCACCTGTCATTCTTCACCCGTATTCAGTCTGTGGATGCTTCCCAGACAGTGGCGCTGCCATCACTCCAGATCAAGAACATTCCATGATCTACAGGCCCTGCTCCTCGTGCATCGTCCATGCCTGCCCTTCAGCAAGTTGCGCCAATGGACCCAAGCACCAGGCTCTCCTCTCCTGTTCCTCTCTTTTCTTCTGTCCCCTTCCTGTTTCCTCTCCTGTGGTCTGTGTTCTTAGAACTTCCTGTGCCCACCTTAATTATTCCCGGGGCTTTGATCCTACCCTTCCAAAGTTCCCAGCCAAAAACTCAAAGGCTTCCCAGGGACCCACAAAGTGGACCAGTAACCTAACCCAGGGCTGCACGGATGCAAAACCACTGCAGGACCAGGGTTGTGGATCAGACAACCAGCAAGGAATGAGGTGGTATGACTTGTACCCCAACAACAGCTGTACCTGGCAAAGGTGGGTGCATTCACCCCATTCTCCTCCAGTATGGAGAAGCTGTATTCCCTCCCCTTCAACCCTTCTCTGTACTCGCCTCTCAACCTGATTTTACCATGATAGCCATGAACAGAGAGACTAGCCTGCTTATGGTATCTTGTTGGCCACCCTTCCTACCCTACTCCCTGCCTGAGGACAATGGTCTGAATGAATTCTTTCAATGGAGACCCTTGTTCTCTTGAGTGCTAATTGGGTTCAGCCGATCAGGAATCCCTGACAGGTGGGAGAGACAGGAGGTGGTGACTAGGAAAGTTATTCCTCCATTTTTCCTCAATGGCCTGTCTTATATCATGTTGGCAGGACTGTCCCCATCCAGCTTCCAGCAATGGATCCCTCCCCACATCTTCTGCAGCCCAGGAGCTATAACGGAACCCAGTTGTTCTGCACTGTACTTTATGAATCCCTTCCATACAGCCACATCTTTGTAACAAAGTCTATTTAATAAGCCAGCCTTTGGTTATTCTGCTGTGCATAGTAAGACGGATGGTAGGGTGTAGGTAAAGAAAGGTAAATCCACTGCAGGCCCAGCCTAGGTAGGGAGAGGTCAGTGTTAAAGAAGGCTGTCCCAAGCCCTAGCTGACAGGCACTCAGCCAGACAAGGTGAGGGCTGAACTCAAAAAACCTAAGAAAGGAGGTTTGCAGCAGGTCAAAAACAACATTAACAGGAACAAAGCTCAGAGTCACACGGGGAAGATCAGAGGCTGTGGTCATGTGAGCATCAGCACAGGGCTGATAGCCAGGAGGTCCAAGATGACTGGAGAGCGGGGAAAGAGTGCAAGGCAGTGAATCAAGCAGTGAAGCCGGGGTCTAATTAGCCATCTTGGGAATTTCGGTAAAGACCTCCAGAGAATGCCAGTATGTAATGACACTGGGTTATCAAAGTGTAGACACAGGGCTACTGGGTGATAGACTGAGGAGAGACCCTGGGAGTGTCTCACATACAGACCAGTAACTCACCCATACGGACCCAGACTCCCTGGGGACATGCCCAGGCTAGTTTTTATTTTCGAAAACAGATTGTGTGGAAAGTAGACATTGGGACCTTGACATTTTGACTTCAAGTCCATGTCGAGCTGGCCACCAGGGGTGGGAAAACTGGCCATAGTAGAAATAATTTGAGCTAGCTGAAATTATGTGGCAAGTTTGATATTATCGAGAAATAAAAGACTGACTGAACACTCTTAGCTGTGGTTCTTAGGAGCTACAGTATAAGTCGGGCCTGGAAGTGCCTGCTGCTACAGGGAGGGAGAAAGCAGATATTTAGAAACCAGGTCCAACCTGAAGAACTTAGTGAGATCCCCATCTCAAAAACTAAAAAGAGAGCTGGGCTCAGGGCAAAGCATTTTCTGGAGACACATGATGTGTTGCTTTAGTCCCTAGCACCATAAAGTAATAATAAATAAAATAATAAAATAAACCCATAATATAGCCCTTTAAAGACTATACTTTGCATTGATAACAAAATAAAACTCAAAAAGGCAAAAGTTACCCAATGAAAAGCATGCTAACATAGCTGAAAGATCAAATATTCTTGTCAAATAGCTCTCTCCAGCAGGGCATCCTGGCACACGGGATAAACCTCAGTACAGAAGAGGCAAGGGCAGGGAGTTCTCTGTGAGTTCTCGGCTGGTCTGGTCTACATAATGAGTTTCAGGACAGTCAGAGCTGAGATCCTGTTTCGAAAACACAACAAAACGAAACAAAGTCTCACAGGTGCAGAACCTGACCCAGGAAAATTAGTCTTAGCAGGAAACGTCCACAAAAGATGACCGAACGTATCTGCGGCTAAAGTTGAGAAATATAGACATAATCACTGAATAAAATTCCAGCTGTGTCAGTAAACTAAAAATACTGAAAATTATGTTTCTAAACAAGAGGCATGATCAAAGAACTCACGCAGAGCGTTGTCTCCAGAAAATGATTTTTTAGGTCATAGTCTCAGGAATGTTCAAGTATTTCTGATGCGAATGCTTGTTTGTATTCAACAAAAATGTCCTCAGAAACAGAACGCGGGAGAAGGAAATGCCTTTGCGGATTTCCCAGGCAGCCTCTGTGCTGCTGGGCCTTTCAGGCGCAGCTTCGTTCTGTCTTTAGATTTAGAAACTTCCCTCTAACGCTCTCAAAACTTGTCGACAACAAATTACATGTGTGTGGTCAATGATTGGTTGGTTCACCGCTAAAAGCGAAGGTTGCCAGCAGTCTGGCGCGCAGAGCACCTCCAACTCCTTCTGGGGAAACTAGCGCTTTTAAATCAACCTATTGTTACCTGGAGCTCATTAGAATGGCCACTGTCTCAAACAGAAGGATGGGAAGCACCCGGAGAAAGAGAAACAGTTGGCGCTTTTCATGAGAATGTAAAATAATATAAAACCTACAGAAAATAGTGTGGAGGGGCTAGGAGACGGCTCAGCTCAACCGGTCAAAGGTGCTGGCAGCCATGCCTGACATCCTGAGCTTTAATCCCCACAATCTACATGGAAGAAGAAAACCAACTCATCTGAGTTGTCCTCTGACCTTACACATGTGCTATGTGAACTCCTACACACACACACACACACACACACACACACACGCACGACGCACGACGACGACGCACGCACGCACGCACGCACACACGCACACACACACACACACACACACACACACACACACACACACACACACGCACACACACACACACACACACGTGCACAAAACAAATAAGTAGGTAAGTAAAAGTTTTTAAATGGTTTTTGTTTTGTTTTTGTTTTGTTTGTTTTTGATCCACAGCACCTAGGCAGAGCAGCAGTACTCACAACAGCCAGCAGGTGGCAGCAGCAGACAACTACAGAAACAAGGTATATACAAACAATGGAATACTAGACTCAGAAGAAAAGGAATTCCTGTCACATGCTATGACATAGAGCACTGAAGACATTCTTAGATAAAACAAGTCAGGCACAGAAAGTCAGATGTTGCAAGTTGCTGTCTGTATACCTGAAGTATCTAAAACGAGTCAAACTCACAGAAACAGAAAATAGAATGTTGGCTACCAGGGAGTGGCTATGGGAAGAAAGGAGTAGTTTTTAAATGGGTTTAGAGTGCCTGCTTTGCATTAATGCAAATGTTTGGTAGAGCTGTTGTATAGTAATGTGAATAACATTTCTGAATTTTACACATAAGAACGTAAACTGGCGACTTCTGTGTTTTGTTCTTTTTTGTCATAATTTTAAAAAATTGAACATTAGACTAAAATCCATGGGCCACATAAAATTGCATCTGAGGACAGGCCACATCTATGAAAATAACATTATGTGTAAGCAAAGGGTGTTGGGGGGTACCTGGAAGAGAATGGGGGACAAGAGATATGAAGAAGGATGGGAAGAAAAGAGCCTGATCAAGGCAACAATTTTTTTTTCCCAAGGCTGAATTTATACCATAACATGGGTAACAGAGGGAGGGGGGAAGTGTGAAACATTTACGCAGGCCAAGGACACAGTATTCGTGTGGTCAGGGAATCGGCCAATGTTGACAGGATGTTAGAAAGGTTACAGGTCATCACATTGGGTATCTTGATGTATCATATTATTATTCATCTTGACCACCAGATTTGTATTAGTCTTCTACAGCTGGCTGGGGATTTTCCATGAACCTAGTCATACCTAATTCTTTTTTTTTTTTTAATGTATAAAATTATTTATTGTCAATAAATTTTTATTTAAGTGGTTGGTTTGATTTCTTTGCTGTCCATCCAGGCACTCTGAAAATAGCCCTAAAAGAGACAAAATGAAATTAATGATAAATTGTGATTCAGGGAAATGCATGTTATCTTCTCAGAAAAACAGCACTATCACAAAGTGCATGCTCTGCTCTGTGAAGAACATCAATCTTTGGTCACAGCGTTAAGAGCTTTTGGTTTTACAGCCATCAAGCCCTCTTTGAAATGACCTTGTCATACCTAATTCTAACCATAATAATAACATCAGCAATGTAGGACTTCAAGGGCATCGCTCCCAACATCTCCCCCTTCCTTATAGTCAAATGAAAAGGTGGCCAAATGGCTGTGCTTGTCCAGGAATGAGCCCCTCAAGAACTGCGTCTGTCTTAGCTTGGAGTGATATTTGTCACATGGCCAAGAGAATCTTGTGGCCAGGGTCTGTCAGGGGATAAGGCAGCAGCTAATGGCGGCCCTCCTGTCTTAGGTCCTTTATTCGTGAATGTATCACTCTCTTACCCGTCATTGACTGTCCAGCTCAGCACGCAGGGGTGACAATTCATTGATTTTTCAGCAAAGGCATCAGGACAGCAGGCCGAAAAGAATGTTGACCTCATTTGGTTCAAGGACAAAATTGTTCTTGCCTGGACTGGGAAGAGATGTGTAGGTGAGCTTGGCCATCATCAAAGCATCCTCTATAGCTAACCTATGATAATATACCTGAATAGGTTTTGCTGCCATATTATCTACCTGTTGTTTAACAAAGCTGGTTAGATGATTAAATGCCCAAGGGCCAAAAGATATAAGCAAAAGAAGGCCTACTAGGGGGCCCAGCAGAGACCAGTTTTGATACCAGTTCTCAGTTTTTTTCTCTTTCTCATTTTCCCTTTTCCAAGCCTTTTCTGACATGTTTCAAGTTTTCTTTAACCATATTCTAAGACACAGGAAGTAGTCAAGCAGGGTCTTTCTATCACAAACTAGAATTCACTGTGATTGCTCAAAGTTGGGCAATTAAAGGTAAAAAGCCAATCAGAAATAAGTACACTAGTTAGCATGTATGGTTTATGTAAAGGGGGGCCAGATAATTGTTCTTTTTGATCAACCTCTGACTCTTAAAGACAGTGTGATTCAAAATTAAAATAGTCAGATATACTTAAAGCTCTGCTCCATTTTGGATAGATGTGGAAGTTTAAAAATTGAATGAATTTGTATGATTGTAAATGTTTACCATGAGATATCACAGAAGGGATGCCACCAGGCAGAGAATTACAATTTTAACTGATATTAAACATCTTAAATAATTTGGAGAAACCTCAGCATTGAATTATAACCATCAGGAAAGAAATAAAGACATTAATAGTTATCCCATGCATGTTATGTCAGAAATAAGCAAACCCCAACTCAGTACAGTACAGTATCAATAACTGAAAATTAAATAATATATTGGTACATAGAAGGAAAAATAACATGTTGATTGACATTGTTGACATTTACAAAATAATTCCAATAGACAATTCAACTTGGTTTCATGTAACAATCATAAGTGCATTATCCAAAAAGTCAAACCCTACAAAAGGTATCTCATCATAGAAGAACACATAACTCAGCATCCTGGAGTGGGTGTCGGAGCTTCCAGTTCTTCTTGTGCAATGGCAATGGACTCGAAGCAGTGCAGTTCTTTGAGCAAGCAGCTCCTCTCGGTGGAGTGCAGGCTGTAGATGAAGTCGCGTGTGCCCTGTGCTGTGTTCAGTGCCTCCATGGGCTCCTTCTTGGGATGAGTGTCCAGAAGCCAAGGAGTAGGAATGTACACGTTCTTTTAACAATTTTATGGTAAATATAATCCCTGTATCAGCGCCTGACTGAAACATTCTAAGACCCCAAGTCTATCCATGTGTCCAATCCCGGTTTCAACCCACGGAGGTAAATTTAATATTTAGGGGGATGCACCATCCCCTTGTTTTAGAATTAGAACCTTCACAACGGGAATCTGGGACATGAATATTAGCAGGATGGGAGGTATTATAAGTCAAAACAACACAGTGTATTAGGTGATAAAATTCTTAGGAACAGGGGAAAGGGACCAGGCAAGAAAGCTAGAGGGTGGCCCGTGAGAGCTGGTGGAACAACCAGATCAGGTGACAAGTAGCATTCAGTCACACAGCTAAACCAGGAAGCTTTCTTGGGATGAAAAGACCAGTGCAAAAATGAGTGCAAGCTTTGTGCCTGTGAAACAGAAAGGCGAGCAGAGGGGCAGCCTGTCTGTTACGGGCTGTCTCTCTGGACTTAGACTCTCCCTTAAGGAGTACCTCCCTTCAGTGTCAGCTCGGTGGCTCTGCCTCTCAAGAGACCCAGCCTCTGAAGAACACTAGGCTTCCAGTAAGAACTAATAACAAAAGGATGGAGAGATGGTTAGGACCTGGGTGCTAGATGTCAAGTGGCTGAAAAAAGAATTGTATGGCTCGTCTGCATTTGGGGGGAAGTTTCTTTCCATTTGACTATAAGGAATGGGGAGATGTTTCTTCCAGGGTGTCAGACACTCCTGGTGACCTTGAGCCAAAAGACCAGGAGAAAATAGCATCTGAGTATCGAAGTGGGGCTCGCCCAGGGGGGTGTGATCCAATTGAAGCCTTGGGTATCAGAGAGTAAGCTATAGTCAGAGATAACTGGCTATAAGGACTCTTTCTGCTGCCATTCCTGAGGCAGGAGTCCACAGTTGAGCGGGTCTTCCTGCCTCTTACATCCAATAAAAAGATTGCTAATACTGAAATACTGACCTTTAATAGAACTACAGCCCCTGAGTTCCAGGACTTCAGTAGCAGTCCTTCACCAACCCGTCTCACTGAGTTAGAGGGCCATGGAAAAGAAAACATTGATCCTGACCTTGGCCACAGCCTCCAGTTGGAGTAAACTGAAGAGCCAGTGCCAAGACTTTCTCCTCTTATCATCCTAGAGTAAAGCCTGTTCTGTCTGGAAATACAAAGTTCCTCACAGTCTGCTGCAGACTCTTTCTGAAACTACTTCGGAGGCTCCCCTGCCCCCCAACCTGGGGGATTTTGACCACAGGGGCAGGAACTGACTGCTACTACGGGGATAGGATCAGAGGCACTCTCTATGTCGATGATGACTAACTGGGAAGGTGACTTAATGCTGGAGATCAACTCCTCTCTTGGAATAGGGCCAGCAGATAAGGCAGACTCTCTCGAAGAACTTCTCTTTATGAACGCTCTCCTTCTGTGAGCAAGTGTTGAAGGTCTGGCCACTGAAGGCAGTGACTGGAATTTTTTTCAGGGTCAAAAGTCTCATAATAGTCTTTTAAAAAAGGGGGGGGCTGGGGATTTAGCTCAGTGGTAGAGCGCTTGCCTAGGAAGCACAAGGCCCTGGGTTCGGTCCCCAGCTCCGAAAAAAAGAACAAAAAACAAAACAAAACAAAAAAAAACCACTAACTCTCCACTATCTTTTTGCTGTCAAAGCATCAGCCCTGGCTGGCCTCATCACCTTGAAACTCCTTTTATGCCGATTTGGCCTGAGCTGTGCCACTGCCCGTGAGCAGCCTGCAGCTTGCTTGCTAGCAGGCCCACTAGCCTGCCACCCTTAGCCCCATACTTCCTCACTCTGTGCTGTCCCTTCCTTAGAAACTGTGAATGTCTAAGCAACAGGGAGATCCTTCCTTCAGGATCCAAGGCAAAGCTTTCAGGTTCTTGTTTCTGCCTACTTCAGACATGATCACTCGTTAACCTGGAGTCCTTCATACACATGTGTGATAAACTGTTAACAGCTGCTAGACTGGACAAGGGAGCAAAGGGAGGGGCATCTCTCCTTGGGGAAGAGGCTCAAGAGAGAAAGATAAAACTCCCTGGCAGAAAACAATTTCTCTCAAGAAAATCATTTCCAAGTTAGGCACCAAGAGGACCAAGTAAAATTCCTTGACAAACAAAACAAACAGTTCCATGATTTGAAACACAGTCGTCAGTCCAAGTCCAAAAACAAAACAAAAGTCAAAAAGACACGACAATACCACAGAAAACAAACTGGACAGTCTAGTTGACTGTCATAATGTCTTAAGGGTTAGGGGCATAGCCTAATAGTAGAGTTCTCACCTAGACTATTCAAAAGCCTGGGTTCTGGCCCCAGAACTGAACACAGACATTTCCTGGCGACCATGTTGTGTGAGGTTGAGAGGTGGCTTGGCAGTTACCAGCTGCTCTTTTGGAGGACCCAGGTTCACTCACATCAGGTGGTTCACAATACTGGTGACTCCGGTACCAAGAGAACTGACAGCCTTTTCTGGCTTCTTGGGTACCTGCATACATGGTACACGTGCAGAGAAGCAGGCGTGCGCATACACACGCACGCACGCATGCACACACACACACGATGAGACAAAATAACTATATTTTTTAATATTTCACTAGCACAGATAAATGTCATGTCTATCATGTATTGGTTGAATGGAGAGTTCACATAGAGTGATCTACTGTGCGTGTAAGAATGTCTCACAATGTTTGCACATGAGAGAGACAGAGAGAGACAGAGAGACAGAGAGAGAGACAGAGAGAGTTGGGACTAGAGAGAGGGTTCATAGAGAGAGGGTTCACTGATCACGAACACTGCCTGCTCCCACCCCACCCCCCAACTTTGAATCCCAGCATCCACATGTTGGTTAACAACCAGCTGTAACCCAGAGGATCTGGTACCCTCTGTTGGCTCACACAGGCACTTTATGCATATAATACCCTGATATACATTTAAGCAAAACACCCTTACAAAAAAAGAAAAAACTGTCTAGCCAGATAGTTTCTAGAACGCATCCCCTCATTAATCAGCACACAAACGTGTGTGGATGTATTCTGGGACATCTCTAGTCTACACAAGGAAGTTGAAGCAAGAGCTTAACAGTTCTCTAACTTGTCCCTACATTCCCTTTAGGACAGGGAAAAGTGAATCCAGCTAGTCTGGTGCCCATAGCTAGGAGGGAAACCCTGTGTTTTGTTACAATTATATGCAGATTTTGGTTAGCACTTCCATAAGATCAAGGTTTATTTTCATATAGAAATAGCGTTTTAATTATCATTAAAGGGACTAAGAGAGTATTCCTTTGAGAGGGACTTCACAGTAGAATCACAGGGTTGCTAGGTGTTTATGAAAGTGAGTACAAAGAAAACAACTTAAATAAGCCAACACAGAAAAAGCAGGCTTATAAGGAATCATACAGGCAAACCATTGAAGGATTATAAAAATCTAAACTCTCAGGGCAGGAGAGATGGCTCAGTGGTTAAGATCACTCCCTGATCTTGCAGAGGACCCTGGCTTACAACCTAATTTGATGCCCTCTGTGCATCAAATTAGGACTCCCTGTGCCCCAGCTGTAAAAGTGGTACACATAAATACAGGCAGGCAAAACACTCATGAGATAAAATAAATCCAAATTTTTAAATCTTCCCCTTCCCCATTCCATTGATGATAAACAGGTCCCACAAAGGTTTATGTATATGTCCTGTAGTTTGTACTATCCCCTGACTACGGAAAACTATAGACACCCTGGGGGTTATGGATGCGCTGTTACCATTATCATTACAGATCAGCTCTCAGTGAGGTTTTCTAAGGTAAAGGATCAGGGTCAGGCTCACAGGGTCTCAAATGAGGTAGGTGGCTATTGTTACTCCCATCAGTCAGGAAAAAGACCACTACACCGCAATTTAAAACCAAATCTTAAGCAATCTTTAATTAAATTCTGGCCAGGGGGATGGGCTCTGGCTGGGTCCATCTCTTCGGGCTTCCAGAAAAAGAAGACAAATCCATCAGAGATGAGCATAAATTCTGACCTATTTCCTGCCTATGACTATTCCCTCACCTACATCCAATCAGGGGTGAACGTACATCCTGTACATCCTGAGGTATTTCCTGCCAACGAACCTCCCGACCACATGTGATCAACCACATCCGGTGGGTGAGTGTTGAGAGGAATGAAAACAAATAGTCTTCAGTCTTTAACTTTGGTTCTCACACTATGAAGAGGAGCCCCCACAAAGAAGCGCAGGGTCCTTCTGGCCAGGTATGCGCATGCTCTGTAGTGTTCTGCCACATCCACACAAAAACAACAGCAGCTTTGAATGTGAGGGCCACGACCACAGTCCATATTCTTTAACCTCTGCCTACCTCCCCACCAGTTCAGCTGTTCCCACCCTTTTTATTTCTAACCTAATTCTTTTGTTTCATTTCGCTTTTTTTTTTTTTTTTAATATGTAGCCCAACACTGATCCCTGGTATTCTATGTAGCTGAGGACAAACTTAAACTCCTGCCTCTGTCTCGCAAGTGCAAGGATGCCATACATGCTCGGGCACACCGTCTTACTTGCTTGCCACTTTGGTTCTGGAGTTTTCTGAGTTTCTCTTGTTGACTGCTCTCTCTGACACATCTGACTGGATCTGTGAGTGATCTTCCTTCCTGGGCAGATACCCGTTATTAGATCTATTTTAAATATGATTGCCTTAGGCAAAGTTACAAATTTCTAATCAGTCACTCACAGTCAGTTATCAGGATCACGTGACAGGAGGCCGGCTGCTGGGCTCCAGAGGTAAAATCTGCGCATGTCCACTGCCGCATCTGTCCCAACAGAGTGCAATTATTTCCTCAGAGTCTAGTTCCCTGCAGGACACTAACCCTAAGACCGATAATAGCATCTTCCTCTTCATATCCCCGGTGCAAAACTGGTACCTGGTAGCCTCTCAGTGTAGCTCTGTCAAAATTAACTAAACTGACAGGAAAAGCAGACAGCCAAATTTGAATCCCAGGGATGACAATTCCCTGCTGCTCGGCCTGGGTGAATTATTTGGCCTTTCTGAACCCTCTCCGCCTGTGTAGGAAGGTCTTTGTTGCAAGCCATAGAAATCCATTGTTACAGAATTCTTCTCAGATAACAGAATATAAATGCACTTGCTAATTTACAACATAAAAGATCGTTGTGATAAATATTAAATAAGATGTCAGTATGTACTTCCCCTCTCCAGTTTTACCTCTGCCATGTATTATAACTATGTGCAAATACGGCTTCTTCCCATCCAAGGGTAATTTCCCAAAGAATGGGGCCTCCCTAACTTCTGTACCCTTGTCTCCTCCCATGCTAAGCTCTGCACAAACCAATAGTGTGAAAGGTCAGCGCATTTCGTTGTCACTTGTACTTCAAATCTGCACATTAGGGTTTCTTTGGTTAATGTTTTGTTTGACAAATAGACACAGGACACATGAAGCATCAGGCATACTTCAAATTCAAATCTATCTTCGACAATTCAGAGTACTGAACAGTTTCTCAGAGCAAATGAAAGCGAGGCTCACGGGGATCCAGTCTTTCAGTGTGTGTCTCCATCTACTGCATTTCCAGGAGAGTTGCTCAGGCGTTCCCTCTCAGTAACTTTCCCCAGCTTCTCTCTGTGGACAGCCAAGCTGCAGCCCTAGGCTACGAGTGCGTGCCTTCGGCATCCACTAGAGGGCAGGCTAGCGTCTCTGGCAGAGCGCTTGCCCCCAAGGGCAATAGAGTCCAGAGGAAACAATAAGTAAATACGCCGGTTGTAACCAGGTTTGTTTTCAAATGGAAAAATACATGCGGGCATGTCCAGATTTGCATTTCGTATTCCTTTCACTAGGTATGCGATCCGTCCGCTCAGCTTTCTTCTTGTCTTGTATTTCCTTCTCCCCAGTCTTTCTCCTTCGGATTGCAACAAATAAGCCTTTTTCTCCTTTGAGAGGCTTAACCCACAAAAACAAATCGGGAGGTAACACAAACACTGCCTAATTTAGTTAGCAGAGGTTTGATGGCTGAGTTTTCATTTAGGTTTATCTTAAAATAATAAAGCCCCTTTTTCTTTCTCAATTTTTCACGTATTAAGCAGCAAGCCAAGATGGAAAGGGAGACAGAAATTCAAAGAAGAAAACAAAAACAAAAACAAACAAAAAACGAGTGGGAAGGGGGATGAGAGGGGTTAGAGAGGGAGGACGGGGAACAAACAGCTGCTGAAAGATAGCCTCAGAAAAGAAGTTGTTCTAAGGGTCCTATTGGTCCATTCCAAATATCCTGGGTATCAGCTCCAGATAGACAGCTGCCGGGTGACGGAACTTCGGCAATTGCGACAGCTGCTTCCTCATCTGGAATGAAAGTGATTTGGACTAGACAATCTTCTAATTCAAAAGTGGGTCTGTGCCTAACGAGGGAGAGCATGGGCTGGGTGTGTGAAGAGAACTCTGGGAGACTCTGAGACCAAACAAACACACCGAGTGCGAAGCCAGAATTATCTACCAGCGCACCTGCTTGTAGAAACAGAACGCACTCCCAGATAGAGCTCCGCCCCTACCTTCCCCTTGACCTCTGCTCTACCTCTGCAAGTCCAGGGGAGGAAGATGTCTGAGCCCCACGAACCATGAAACAACTGGGGTGGTGTAAGAGAAGCTCTGAAGGAGACATTTTCAACCCTAAATGACAAACTACTAGAATTCTAACAAGAACTTTCTCTAGACTGGCTAGGGAATTATACCCAGCCCCGGGGACTGGACTGATCTGTCACGGGTGGTTTGAGCTGAGCTGCAGGAAGGAGTCCATGTGAACATTATATGTCATTTAGGGAAAGCCAGTATCTTTTGATCTTGCTTGCACTGTTGCAATTACAGCAATCTCATAGCACCCTAATAATCGAGCAGGTTGTGGTTTCAAAGCTAGTACTGTTCTCTAACATCATGATAACGGATTAATTACTATTTACCAAGTTTACATTTTCATGTTAATATTTCTGAGAGCTGTCTCCACATAATCACTGGTGATAGAGCTTCCGCCCCTTAAAAATAGATTACTTAGACAGCATCCTTATAGATGTAAAATATTACATTTTTTACACATAAAATATGCACATATGTGAAAAAGTCAATATAAACTGTGAATTTGCTTCATCTGCAATTCCAAATATGCACCACTAGGGGGTGATGCTAACTATTTAAACTAACTATTTAAATGGTCACTCGAGGGCTCAATTCCAAAATATAGATTCCTAGGCCTTGCAGACTTAAGAATTTTCTGAGTAGGAGGTTGCAAAAATCTGCTTTTTAAATAAACCTCCTGAGTGAATTTGTGGCATGCTGTCAGATACCGGTAATTAAACTCTTTTTAGCTGGTATAACTGCCCTGATCTCTCTCTACAGAAAAATTACCATCAAAACGAAATCCACATTTCTTGCAGCAGACCTCAAGCCCCTATGAGATTAAGGCCTAATCAGCTCTCCCAGCACCTCTGATGCTCTTCTTGTGCTGTTCTTCAGAGAGACCTCAGGGCTTTGGAGCAAGTCGATTCTCATCTCTTGACCTGGTCCTCGAGACTGACTTCCTTCGTTTCTTTTATGGCTCTGATCACCTATCACCTCTCCAGAGAGACTTTAACTCCTACCTGTTGTTGTCCTATCAATGGCAGCTGGTGCAAAGAAGGCGTGGGCTCCTAGAAAAAGACAAGATTAATGCAGACCCTTTTGTAATCACCAACCTGAGGCTCCTTGTGTGTAGTGAATGAATTAATAAATAGACATTTATTCTAATGAATAGAATAAATCTAAGTGAAAAGCAAAACCCTTTATTCAGTTAACCGATGGTTTTCCAAATATTTCCATTTATTTTGTGTATATGAGTGTTTTGCCTGCATTTGTGTGTGTGCACCTTGTGCATGCGTGGCCAGAGGCCAGGAGAGGACATTTGGATTCCCTGAATCTTGGAATTACAGATGATTTTGAGGTACCATGTGGAGGCTGGGAATCAAATCTGGGTTCTCTGTAACAGCAGCAAGTGCTCTTAACCACTGAGCTTCTCTGCAGTCCCATAGTCAGTGATTTTAAAAAACAAAATAAAACTATGCTCTCCACATACAGTTCTTACCAAACCAGTACAGTTTTGTGTACCATGCAGTATGCCAATCACTGAAAGGACAAGATTCACAACACAAAAAAGGGAAGTTTATTCACAAGCAGCCCAGTGCCCAATAGAAGGGCAAGACTCAACCCATCTTCTTACGGATAGTATTTAAGGACTGGAGAGATGGCTCAGTGGTTAAGAGCCCCGACTGCTCTTCCAGAGGTCCTGAGTTCAATTCCCAGCAACCAGATGGTGGCTCACAACCATCTGTGAGGTGATCCGATGCTCTCTTCTGGTGTGTCTGAGGACAACTACAGTGTTTCATATACCTAAAATAAATAAATATTTTTTTAAAAAAAGGATAGCATTTAAGATGGCTCCAGGATGAAGAAGCCGGCTTCAGGCACAGAGAAAGGTGATTGGATCGAGGTAAAGTCATCAAGAATCTGAGTACACAAATAGAACTTCATGACAGGATGTGAGGATGGAGCTTTGGGTCTGCTAACATTGAAAGACACCTGTGCCAAGTCGGTGGTTCCGACAAAAGCAAGCTTCAAGCCCTGAAAAGTAATCCAGACAACTATGTCCCATAGGGTTGATCTATGCCAAAGCTATTGAGAGAGACTGGTAACATTTACTACTCAGCTGTATGGCCTCCAAACATTAAATTAAGCTCATCTAAATGAAAGCAAGCCAAGCTCGAAGGTTGGCCTTTCCCTTAGATTCAGTCACACGTTACCTATTGGTTTCAATCAATGACAGAACACATATACACAGTGGTCTCATAAGACTCTATTGCCTGGTAACAGTGAAGCCATCTTGGTTTGTGTAGGTATATTCCATGATGTTTGCACAATGATGAGATTTAAGGACATACCCCTCATTAAGCTCTCTGTCTATGTGCCCACCCAACTTTCACACAGGCCAATTTTGTCTTGCCTCCAGGGAATAATTTTCTACAGGAGACTGAGGAGAGACATACTCAAATGTTCACAGTTGTGTGAATTTAGAGCTGTGTGCTCAACAGATTCCATCATAATATTAACTGTATCGTGAATGATCCTTTTAATAGAAGTATAGACTTATGAAAGATTCCCACAAGATCTTCCGGCATCATCTAAGCCTAATGTAGCAACACATCCATTTCCTAAGCATTGAAGAGATCTGTGTGGACCTTAGAGTCACTCTCTACCCTGCTGACCCTACTGTCTAAAACACTGTCCTTAACGGAAACCACCTTATGAGTTTTCTTGGTCTCTGGTGTTGTTTTGTTTTTGAGTTTGACCCAATGGAGGCATCAGCTATAAATGAGAGGACTGAAGAAAAAAGAAAGTGGGGTGTTTCGTCCTCACCCCCTCCCTGTGGATGACCAATGACTGCTTCCCCCCCACCTAAGACCCCATCTGAGTCAGGTAGCCTTCTATAGCTCATCCTCTCCAGGTCCTAGCAGCTGTCCTCACCTCTGTAGGCCTGAGCCTGTTAATGGCTCCCCCTATAGCTGGCTCAGGGATGTTTCTGTCAGCCCTACCAACACCTTCATTCATCTTTTCTTGAATCACGTCTTTCGTTTTGGGCTATACTTATTGCTTGCCTTGACCTCTGAGAGGTTTGCTGTTATTGCGTTCTCGTGAGAAATAAACTCAGAGGAACATGGCTTCTGGGGAGGCTGTTGCTACCCTTTTCTAACGACAAATAAGCCACTCCATCCGGCTTTTGCGTCATCGTCCCCTAGTTTCTGGAACTTTCTCCTACAACTTCACTAATGAGCAGAGCCTCTGCCTCACCAGCA
Organism: Rattus rattus; assembly: GCF_011064425.1. Taxonomy (NCBI): domain Eukaryota; kingdom Metazoa; phylum Chordata; class Mammalia; order Rodentia; family Muridae; genus Rattus; species Rattus rattus. The sequence goes on from NC_046156.1 coordinate 190,504,558, forward strand.
CTCCCAGGAAGCCTTAAGAGTCTGAAGCTCTCTGCTAGGATTTTCTTTTAGGATACTTGTATTTTAAGCATGTGGAGGTTTTAAAAACAGTTACTAAATATTCTGAGAGATGGCTCTCCCATACCACCTGTCGCCCTATTCATTCTCAACTCCCCAGGAGCCGCACTGCTTCAGGCCAGGCTGGTTGTGTGACCAAAATGTCAGCAACTGGGAAGCCCATAAATAGCAACAGAGAGGACACATAGGATGACTCAGTAAAGCCCTTTGAGTCAGGCAGGGACTTAATTACAGGGCACTAAACCCATCATCGCTGAAGTCATCCCTGGACCTCATCCGGCAACATCATGCATCTCGTTTCCTTTGAAGACGCTCAGTCGTCCTCCTAACTGCCTTCAGAAGGTGCCACGCCAGGACCAGAGGGTTCCTGTAAGCCAATCATTGGTGTCCTTTCTGAGACTGGCAGGGCTCACAGCATTAGCTAGTGTCTACCTAGATCCTAGCTGGAGGCACTTTCTTCTGTGGGACAGACACATCACTTTGGCTCAGGGCCTTCATCTCCACTGTCATGAAGTCCGTAAATCTTGTCTAGCTGTAGGACCGTGATAAAGACCAAAATCAACTTGGCCAACTTCACAATATCATGACAAAGGAAAATATAGCCATACAAGGAAGATCCGTGGATCCCAGTTCAGGGATGATTAGGTGAAACACTGAGTATGTGGGGTAAGGAAAGAATTCCAAATGATACTACAATGGTTGACGCCAATGTGCGCATCTGTCAAGGCCCACAGACCCATACAGAAGAGCAAACCCTAATGCAGACTATGGGTTTTAAACATATGTTAATTAGGAATAATAACCTGTTTCATTATGATAGCCTCACACACGTAGAATTGATTTTAATCATATTTTCCCACCCTTACCCTCTTTCCCCCCACTCTATGAGTTCACTTCCCCTTCCCATCTATCTAAATAACATAGGACCTTGGCTCATGGATTGTAACATGTATGCCATACTTGTGGGAGACGGTAATGGATGGAGAAAGAGAGGTCAGGTGTGAGGGAGCCTCTCAGTACTTTATAAAAACTGAACAGTGCTCTAGAGAATCCTTTGGAGGGAAACCAAGTTTCAGATAAGATGCATGAAAGTGCTTTTTAAGACCAGCACCCAAATGATCTTAGAGATTCTGACTGTTCATTCAGAAGCTTGTTAAGTACGTTCTGGGTCACAAAGAGCCCCAAGTTACATCCTGATGGCTTGTCATAGCATCTTAAGGTTCCTCGAACATTCCCACCTTCACTGACAACTGAAAAGATTTCCACAAAACTTAAGCCATACACCAAGGTTCTGCCTCTTGGTACTGCCCAGAAGGGCTGGGGAGATGGGTTAGTTCATAAAGGGCCTGCTGTTAGAGCATGAAGTTCAGATGAGGTACGTTGGAACAAGGCTGTACTCAGGCACAGGGGAGGGGGGTGTTGGTCCCCAGGGCTTCCCATAAACCTATGAGTGTTGAGTTCACTGAGAAATTCTACCTCCAAAGCTGAGGTGAGAAACACTGCAAGAAGATGAAGGACATTGACCTCTGGTCTCCATGTGCATGTGCACACACAGATACACAGATACACACAGGTAGAGAGAGAGAGAGAGAGAGAGAGAGAGAGAGAGAGAGAGAGAGAGAGAGAGAGAGAGAGATATGCTCAGAAAATGTTATCCTACAATAACCTCAAACACTGCTTTTTTACCCTCCATCACCAACTCACACCCTGGCCTGAATTTAGCACTTGTATTTGATTAAAGGTCACATTTTTCAGCAGTGACAAAGCCACAAGAAGATGTAGGTCAGGTTTAGTGTCAGTTAGGTTGGAGGAACACTTTCTTCCTTTTAAACTGGAGAATGTCTGCACTAGGCAGGACTTCATACAGTGTCTTGCTGAAGGGCTTTAGCAAGAGGGTAGCTATGGCTGTAAGACACTCACCCCTCCAACCATGTGAGATTCACAAGTAACAGAGGCAGAAAAGTGGGTAGTGGGGTCAGAATTAGCCACAGGAACATAGTAATGGCAGGACAGGGGTTCACACTCAGAGCAGACGTGGCTGGAAGGTGTCCTCGGGTCCTGCCATGTAGACCAGGCAGCTGAGTACAGCCAGTTTATTCTTGGGTAGTGGTGGTCAATTGCATTCCTTCCTGGGCGATACATGTATTTTTGACAAGAGCCTTCCAAGCATTTGACAAAGACTTTCAGTGTTCCTGCACTGCAATTGTTGGGATGCTGTGCCCACAGCTATTAATAGACTTACTATGAGCAAAAGAAGCGCAGTCTGTGCTCAAATAACTAGGAAATGCCACACACGACAGACCCCTTTGTGAACAATTAAAATGGACACTCGTCCTTAAAGTCTCTCTGCAGCTGCCACTAAGAAAACCACTTAGCTTCATTTACTCCAATTGTCCCTATTTACTTGAGTATTGAATGATTTGCAGAACATTAGTAACATTTCTTTGAATTCCCGCATGGGAAAATTTGGCTTCAATAAAGGAAGGAAGTGGTTGTGGAAGTCATAGCCACCATGACATGATGCTGGAAGGTTCTCATGAGGAAATGCAGCCTTTCTCGTTCACTGGAGTGTATCGTATATCTCACACCAGCTTTCCCAGTTCGCCACCACAGAGTATCCCATGCACTTCACATGAGGACCGTGAACACATTTGCCCACATCCTGTGCTCACAACTGTCCCACAGGATACACATTAGATCCTGTTATCACTGGGTGTATTTTAAAAGAACTCCCAGCCAGAGCCATACACAGCACAGTTCTGAATTCTGAGGTGAAAAACAAGGAGAAGCAGATGTTAGGAAGAGAAGGACAGAGAACAGAGTCTGTTTTGGTTTGCTTTGCTTTGTTTCGTGTGCCCAGAACAGGATTTCCCTGTGTAATGGCACTGACTGTCCTGAAACTCACTTTGTAGACCATGCTGACCTCGAACTCACAGAGATCGGGCTGCCTCTGCCTCCTTCCGAGTGCTGGGATCAAAGGTGTCATGGGTCATCACATCCAACGGGAACAGAATCTGATACAAGGATACAGAAAAACGAAACAGAGTTGGCATGTGTGGCCTTGCTCTCACTTACTTTCTCTGTAGACTTCTATGCATTTAGACGCCAAGTCTCTAGTGAATGATATTGGAACGTTAGAGTACTTTGAACACTAATAAAGTGAATAGTGTGTACAGAGAAGAAAGGTCAACTGTGCTACACAAGCTGAAAGATGTTAGTGTTAGAAGTTTACTCTTTAGCGTAATCGTTGGGGGCACTTTTCAAAACCACTCCCTATTTCAGGGTACAGAATGTCTGGTCCACCCCCTCCCTGCAAAGTCTAGCTAAGGAATGCAGACAATGAGTTTGCCATAGAGGACAAGAGCAAGTTCTGTCTGGGCACATGCAAGTGCCCTACTCAAAGGGGCCCCACAGCTGTCCCTTCTTGGTCCTGGCAGGGGAGGGAGCATCACCAAGACGGAGATTGCTATGAGCAGAATGAGGCTGGGCCGCCACTCCCTTGGAGTCTAAATGAGGGCGAAAAATTTCTGAGACACCCAGAGGCCAAAACCCAACTGATGATAGAAGGAAGAAACCAGAGAGAGAACTTCACATTTCAGTAGCAAGCCGTATCAGAACATTGTTCTCGAGGCTTTCACCTCCCTGGAAATTCCTGGTTTCAAGTAACTTTGGATGTGAGAGGCTGGTGAGATATCTCAGTGGTTAAAAGCATTTGTGCTTGCAGAAGACCCAGTTTCAGTTCCCAGCATCTACACAATAGGTCACAGCCATCTGTAACTCCGGTCCCTAGGGAGCCTTTTTCTGACTTCCACAGGTACCAGGCATGCACGTGGTCCACATACATACATTGAGGCAAAATACTCATACATATGTATATATTACTTATATTTATATAAAATACAAACATTTAAAGGTATATTTGGTTTTAAGAATACTGTTTGAATACAGAGAATATTGCATGAGATCTCGAGCATAAATTCCACAAGAAAGTGACCCATATCAAAACTATAGGCACCTCATAGAATACCATTACCAATGATCATGTCCAAGGACAGACCAAGACAAGACTATCCCATGAAGTGATTAGGAGCATGAACAGCACATGGGACAGACTTGGTATAGAATCTCAGCTCACCATTTAATATCTGTGCATGCTGCTGAAGTGTTAGCGGGCCATGCTGGACCTTAGCTTGCATCACTGGAAAGCGAGACTGAGAATCTTATCATCACATAGGGATTCAATGTCATGACATATAGACATATATGTTAACATAGTGCCCGGCACACGGTAAATACTCCACGTACTGCTGCACTTGTAAGAGTCAGATTTCTCTCCAAGACTGGATAATAGGTACCCAGTCTTCTCCAAGAAGAGGTAAGAGGTGAACAGACAACAGATAGGAGAAGAGATGAGGAAGGAGGCCGTGTTCGCCTGCCCTGTGACTTGATGGGAAGTCCATAGAGCACTGGGACATAGTTGGGAGGTATAGTGCTACCCTTTGTTTTGTCTCCAGCAGTGCCCCTCAACCCCCAAAGCTGCTAAGGAAAATATAATTATAGCAGGAAGCTTGAACTGTTCCCCACCCAAAATAACGCAGTGTACTTGTGTCCTTATCACGGCATTGAGCTGGTATGACCAGAAGGCCCTCAGGAAATAGAAAAACAAAGTGAGGTTAAATTTGGAGTGAGTAACTTTACAGGGATTATAACCAACAGCGTTTTATAAACGGTGGCCAGCTGCGATTTTTGTCACCAAATGAACCGTCTTATGACTGTTAACTTCCGCAATGGTCTCAAATAGATTCCCGGCTGTCTGCACTTCTCACAGTGTATTCCCAAGGCACAGGGTCAGAGCAAATTAGACAAGCAAGAGCCTTCCCCATGTCCCCTGTACTACTGGAAGCACAGGCTGGGAGTGGGGAGGGGGCTGTCCCTAATGATGCAGTCCCCTTCATTCTGGTATGGCATGGAAACATCCACAGCTGCATTCAACCCATGGGACAAGAGGGAAGCCCTCAAGGATATTTTTATGAAACACAGTTATAAGATCAATGGGATAGTTTTGAATGTACTTGCTTACTAACGGGATTTTTTTTTTTTACAAGAAGAAAATAAACGAGAAATTAGCCCAAATTTCCCCCAGACAGATGTTTTAAAGAAATCCGAGCTTTCTAAAATGCTACTTAGAATGTTTTTCTAACTTAAAGCAAAAAATAAAAAACAGCAAAATTGCTCTTAGTTAAATGCTTAATGATAATTATCACCAATACATTCATTTCAGAGTAAATCTACGCCACAGTGGAATTACTTTTTGCATAGTGTCTGAGTACATTTATCAGTCATTAGAGTTCCAGAATTGAAGTACCCACACAGGAGGCTGACTTTATAGAAGAAAGAGGCCAGTTTTACCCTTTTGTTATTTTATAAGACCCTCATATCACCATGTCTTCTCTCAAATATATTACTTCATATTTGACCAAATGCTACTAACCAAAGAATATAATCTTTAATACATTATGCCTAGGGAAATAGACTCTGTTAACGATTCTGTTACGTCCCAGTTTCTAAGAGAATAGGGTAGGCGTAAGCCTAGGCTTTGAGGATGTGTTTGCACATGTCTAAGGGAATGAAGGGCTTTCTCTTTCCCTTCCATCCCAGGCACTTGGGGAGCTGCAGGTTACCATGCAGACATGCCCAAGTCTAAGTCTACCACATACAACTATTCCTGAAAGTGGCATAGAAATGTCACAAAAAGACCTTGGTCACAACGATATGACTCTTAAGAGTCAGCCCCAGGCTCCCCAGGAACATGCATTTACCAAGAAGCACAAGAAAAGAACTGAATACACAAGTGAGCAAGGGGAAGGAACAGATGTCATGCTGAGGTCATCAAGGTCCTCCTGGAGCCTAAGGAAGCTCAACCCAGGTTGCCAAGGTTACCAAGCCCCACAAATTTGCTTTTTTTGCCCAGTCCACGACTGTGAATCAGATGTGGCTACTTGATCAAAGGTCACAAACTCTGCCAACCAAAGGTCAAGGCTCAAACTCAAGCCAAAGCTGTGGCTCAAGTGTGAAGACAGATGGACTGGGTACACACTCCCTGCACACACTCTACAAAAGGCTGGTGACCCATACTGTTGTACAGATAGCCTTGAGGCTAGACCTGCTGTCTGTCTGTCTGTTTGTTTAAAAAGAAGAGAAGGCTCGCTTACATTGGTCATTTGATGAAAGGGCCCCACCAAAACCTGCTAAAGACAACAATACATCCCCAGAGTGTGTTTTCATTTGTACATACAGAGTAGTACCAGGTGAAGAAGGCAGGACAGAAGAGGAAGTTGCCTATTTTGTTCAGAAGGGGGCAAGTGTTTTTAAAATGCATGTTTAATTTTTTATACATTTATTTTTTATTTTGAGGGGTTTTTTTTTGTTTGGTTTGGGGTTTTAGTTTTGTTTTGGTTTGTTTTTTGTTTTTGTTTTTTTGTTTTTGTTTTTGTTTTTTTGTTTGTTTGTTTGTTTTGAGACAAAGTCTCCCCTGCGTAGCCCTGGCTGTCCTGTAACTCAACTCTAGACCAGACTGTCCTAAAACTCAAGAGATCTGCCTGCCTCTGCCTCTCTGCCTCTCTCTGCCTCTCTGCCTCTCTGCCTCTCTGCCTCTCTGCCTCTCTCCTCTCTGCCTCTCTGTCTCTCTCTGCCTCTCTCTCTCCTCTGCCTCTGCCTCTGCCCCTCTCTGCCTCTCTGCCTCTGCCTCTCTGCCTCTCTGTCTCTCTGCCTCTCTCTCTCTCTCTCTGCCTCTCTGCCTCTCTGCCTCTCTGCCCCTCTGCCTCTTCTCTCTCTCTCTCTCTCTCTCTCTCTCTCTCTCTCTCTCTCTGTCTCTCTCTCTCTCTCTCTCTCTCTCTCTCCCTCTGCCTCTGCCTCTCTGCCCTCTCCCCCTCCCTCTGCATCTCTCCCTGTCTCTGCCTCTCTGCCTCTGCCTCTCTGCCCTCTGCCTCTCTGCCCTCTCTGCCCTCTGCCTCTGCCCTCTGCCTCTCTGCCTCTGCCTCTGCCGGTGTGTGTCACCATCACCCCACTTAAAGTGCTAGTTTTGGTCCAAGCATGCTACCAGCACAATAAGACACAACAGAATTTGGAATCCCAAACTATAGTAAATAGAACGTGGGTCACACAAAATACCGAGGAGCTCCAGTAAGTCTCACTTGGTCACTGAATGGGAATATTTCCCAGAATCCTTCTGTCTTTGCTAGTTTAGCTACATGGTTGAGTTTCCACCTTGACATCATGACACCTTCCTACCCATTTTAGGGAAATCAGGCTCCAAGTGCCATTTATTTGTAGACCACAGTACATTAGGATTTTGTGCTAAACGTCAGTGTGTGTGACCTACATTCAGACAGTAGCTCCTGACGTTTTCTCCCAGAAAGTTCAGGTAGACTGAGCTCTTACTCCAAGGACGACAGTCAGCAGCAGCAGCAGCTCTGAAGTTTCTGAAGCACAGAGCTTCGCTTCCTAAAGAAGAATTTCTTTCTCAGCTCAATGTTGATTTTATCCTTTCTAGAAAAGCACTTTGGGCTCTGACTGCATTTTTGGTTTCAGGCCTCGTCTTTAACAGCTGAGCCATCTCTCCAGCCCATAGGTTGTGCCTTGAAAAGCAAAACCTAGGGGTTGGGGATTTGGCTCAGTGGTAGAGCGCTTGCCTAACAAGTGCAAGGCCCTGTTGGGTCCCCAGCGCCAAAAAAAAAAAAAAAAAGAAAAAAAAAAAAAAAAAAAAAAAAAAGCAAACCTGGGGTTAGGGACATGGATCAATGGGTAAAGCATTTTTGAATCACCAGAACTCAGGAAAAGCTGAAGGCCCAGGGCACACATGTATAAGCCTGTTGATCCCAGGGCACAATGACTCTCTTGATGTTCTGGGGTCAGCTGGGCTGGTAGACAGAGATGACCAACAAAACATCCTGTTTCAACCAAGACAGAAGGTGAAAAACCAACACGCAAAATTGTTCTTCGACCTGCATCCCTGCACTGTGGCTTATGTGTGGCTCTACACACATGCACACACATATCTATACACACGAAGGAGGAGGAGAAAAATCTTTTAAAAAGAGAAAAAAAAATCTAGGAAACCAGTTAAAGGGACTTAAAATTATAAAGATCTTTACTCTTTTTTCTCCAGTCCAATTTTTATCCCCCTCCCAGTCTGCCCTCTGACAGTTCCTCATCCCATTCCTCCCAGTCTCCAAGAGGATGTTCTCCCCAATCAACCTCACCCCACCAGATTTCCCATTGCCTGAGGCCTCAAGTCTCTTAAAGGTTAGATGCCTCTTCTCTCACTGAGACCAGACCAGGCAGTCCTCTGTTGTATATGTGTCCGGGGCCTTGGACCAGCTGGTGTATGCTGCCTGGTTGGTGGCCCAGCATCTGAGAGATCTCGCAGGTCCAGGTTAGTTGAGACTGCTTGGTCCTCCTATGGGGTCACCCTCCTCTTCAGTTTCTTCCAGCCTTTCCCTAATTCAACTGCTTCTGTCCATGGGTTGGGTGTAAGTATCTGCGTCTGTCTCAGGCTGACTAGGATTCTAAATACTAATCCTTGTCCCACAGTTGATCTCATATAAGTTGGTCCAGAAGCAGGAGTCTAAGGATCATCTTCCATCTCTAATGTCAGTGCCCTCTCCAACAAGTCTCAGCATGTGTTTGCCTCAAGCACATCGGCTGAGCTCATCTTGGACCAGAGCAAAAGCTGTAGAGACCAGCATTGGCTCAGGACACTCCAAAACTAGGTTCTCAGCAGAAAGGAGGTTTAGTTGCCCCAGAGGGACAGAGCGCAGGGAATAAGAGACAAAAACAGGAGATAGAGGATGAGAGAGAAGGGGAAGGAAGCAAGGAGAGGGGGAAGTGATATTTGTACCAGAGAACAAAAGACTGCCTCCGGATAGAGAGAAGGCAAATCTAGGTTTATAAAAGTGCAAGGAAAATCCCTGTGTTAAGATGGGGAGTTTACACTACTCGAAGAGTACAAATGGACAGACCCCTGACTCTAGCTGCATATGCAGCAGAGGATGACCTTGTTGGGCACCAATGGGAGGAGAAGTCTGGATCCACCTCCCCCACCCAGTGTAGGGGAATGTCAGGTCAAGGAGGTGAGAAGAGGAAGGGTTTGGGGAGGGGAAACACCCTTATAGAAGAAGGGGGATAGGGAGTTTATAGACCGGAAACCGGGAAAAGGGCTAACATTTGAAATGTAAATAAAAAATCCAATAAAATAATAAGACTGACAATAATGAAAAAAAAAAGATGGGGAGTTTAATTTCAATTGGCCATATTAATTAGGTGAGTCAAAGGGAGCTTTGGCTTGCTGGATTTCAGTACTTTAACAGCGGGGTCCTGGTTGTCAGTCTCAGAAGGAGGAAGTGGCCAAATAAGGGCGTCTAATTTTAAGGAAGTAATCTAATGGTTTTTAACAAGGCAGAGGGAATGGGAGGAAGGCAAAGCCTGCCAAAGCCATGTTTGCCTTCCTCAGACTGGCTAGAGTCCCTTCAAAAGCTACAAGGAAACCCTGGGAGAAACCCAGTTGGATATGCAGCCTCAGACAAGCCAAGTCAGAGGCAAGGGGGCCAGCACGCAATATCTTTTGGTGGTGGTTGTTCTTGTTTTTCCCTCTCGTTTGTAAATGTTTCATTGTTGTAAAATCTGCATCACTTACGGGGTATGTGACAATCTAGCAGGGGTGTCATGACCATGGGGACTTACATCTCAGTGTAGAGTAGCAATGTTTTAAATAAAGCCAAGATCCATTGGTGCTATGCAAAGCTTTGGTTCCAAAGGTAAAGAATATCAGAATATCGTGTTTTTAAAATGTTTATTAGAACTGTGTTTGAAATTTTTACGTACTTTGAAATTTTCTTTTCTAAAGCACACTAAAAATACTTAACTGACGTCATGCCACGCTTAGATATTTAATTCATACCCAGAACATAATTTATTAAGAATTTGCCTTCGTGGCTTTAATGGAATCAAACTCAATGATATTAAAACCAATAGCCATCCTTAAGTACACAAAGCCATGCGATGCATTGGACAGCACACAGTACACCTTCTGCCTTTCAGGCTGACTGTGGAATGGCTTAGCACAGTTCTGGCTCAGCCGTGACCTCTGACCCCTGGCCTGACACATTTGGAGGGTTTTGTAAATGGCAGCAAAGCCTTCCTGATACCTGATAACATCTGACTCCTCAGAGCTCCTATTGCAGTTCCTTTGGGTATTGTCTTTCTTTTGATGGGAAGGTATCACTGTCAGGCTGACTTCTGCAGATAATGTCTCTAGGGGACAATAAAACAAACTTATGATCTCACAGCAGCCATTATAAATCCACTGCACACATCATGGCCGTCCTAGGACTCCAGTATTGCCTTCTAAATCAGGGTCTACTGTCGGAGAGTTACCATGCCCTGAATTCTTCCAAACTGTGCCTCTGCATAACTTTTGACAACATACATTCAACAAACACTGCTGAACGCCACCTCTCTACTAAATAAAGCAAAGCATACCAGTGCAGCGACATTAACCAGCTTCATAGCGTCAGAGTATCGATTAAATAAAGATGCATATCTATATATAGTTTTACTATAGCAATTGCTTCATAGAAATACCATATACCTTTTGTGACTTCTCACTTACGTTTGATGCTTTGCAAAATTCTACAACTAGATGATGTCTCTTTTAAAAATCATTCTATAAACTTGGCAAGGGGCTCGTTTTTTGTGGGTGTTGAGATGGGGTCTCAAGGAGTCCAGGCTGGCCTGGAAGTCTTTCTGCAGCTAACTTTGAATTTCTGATCTCCCTGCATCTGCCTCCCAAGTGCTGGGACTACAGCCCTAGACCACCGTGATCAGTTTATTTTTTTAATTGTGTGAATGATGATGATGATGATGATGATGATGATGATGATGATGACTGAGCGTGGGTGCATGTGCGCCATGACACATTTGTAGAAGTCAGAGGGCAATTTCAGAAACATGTTCTCTTCTTTCACATTGTGATTTGGGGATCAAACCCAGGTTATCCATTTTGTACAAAAAGTGTATTTATCCACTGAGCCACTCGTCTGGAGCCATACCCAGTTTAATATAGTGCTGGGGTTTGGGGAGAGTAGATAGGGCTTCCTAAATGTTCTATAAGTGCTCTGAACAGAGCCACCTCTGCAGCCCCCAAATCTGTGCCCTGACCTGCATTGTTTGGGGGTCACCATAACTGGGACAACAGGTAATAAAGGAACCACAGAGGAGCTAGGATCGAGGGTGTAGTGTGTCTGGTGGAGATGTACCAGCAGCCCTGACACTCAGTTCTCCTATTAAACACAGCTGGGTGAGGCTAGTTGACTACTCTGGACAGAGGTTCTCTTCAGGGAACCAGTCACAGGTCTAGAGGACGAGCTGGGATTGACACACTTGCAGGATCTGTGACTATCCGTGCTCAGGCCAGGGAAGGCCTTGTCGTTTTCATGGGTCTGAGATCCTGGGGTCCTTGACATAACTGCTCATGTCTACAATACGTATTCACTTGTTATTTCCTCCTGTCCACACAAATTTGTATTTTTTAAGCTTGTGGTTGTTCTCTCTCTCTCTCTCTCTCTCTCTCTCTCTCTCTCTCTCTCTCTCTCTCTCCCCTAAGTGAGGCAATCATGCCTAAAGCAGTGACAGCTCACATGTTCGGTCACGAAGTACATGAGAGAACCATGTTCTCTCATACTGGGACCAGTTGCTCCTGCTACCTTGCCAAGTTACCTCCTGCAGCCAATATTCAGCCTAACAACATAGGATTCCAGACAGACAAACAGACAGGTAAAACAGAAACGGAAATTTGTAGGTGAGAAGGTCAAAAAGGCCAAAAGGAACATGAAGGATGTATTTTCCCATAAAGCAAAAGGCAATGAGTTTGTCAGCCCCAACTACAGCAACTGAGCTATGGACCAGCAGACCTGCCAAGGTGGTAGTTTCAGTAACGGGGATCACAGGGCTAGGGGACAGAGGAACTGCCAGCATGGGCAAACATCAGAGTTTGTCCAACCTGATCAAATATGGGAAAAATTAAGCCACAGATATGGCCTAATAAGAGTCAAGAAACAGACCCATACCCGGGATAGCTGCCACTGAGAAGACCCAACTGTAGAACAGACTACATGATTTCTTCAAAACCCAGGTGGCAAAGGTGAACAGATACCGGTACCAGTTTCACAACAACGTGAATATTTAATGCTGCTGGGTTATACACTTTAAAATGGCTAGACCTAGAAGCTTCATTATGTGTGTGCTCAGAAGCACGATTTTAGAAATGTCTTTCAAAAATCAAGAGGTAACTCAGGTTGATCCATTCGCTCAACCTCAAGAGGCAAAATCTGCTAAATCTGAAAGGTGAAATAAGAAGACAGAAAAAAACAAACAGACAAACAAAAAAACCCCACACCACAGATAAAATGACTCTACTCAAATATTGAGTAACTGAAGAGGCTGTAATAAGTATGTATTTTAAAAACATAATCAGTAATGGCTAACTCAGACCTACAATTGAGGTGAAGGTGAGGATCCTCCTAAGGGGACATTTTGTAATTTTGAGGCAGTCAAACATAGGAGATAGTTTAACTTGGGACCCCGTTTGGTTGATTTATACATTACTTCCCTTTTTAATAATACACTTGGCGGCCTCCTTCCTTCACCTGCATGAACTACACACGTACCTTTCTCTAAACTAGCAAGTCCAGAACCCCCTAGGCCTCCCAGCTGCATCAGTTATACAAACTCTCACATCCGAGCAATGGTAGAAGTTTCTCTACCCTAGTAACAACCACGTGCGAGCAGCGTCTATTAACCTATGTTCCTTATCCAGGTGCGAAGAACGGAATAGCCGATCTAGCTTGGACTGGTTTTCAGTGCATGCACAGCAAAGCCAAATTGTGTGCTTTATTGATCTTTTGGCTAAGAATGCTGCTTGTCATTTTATGTCTATGCATAACTGGGCATGCATATAATTAACAGATGCATTGTGGGAATATGCACAGTAGGGAAAAGTATGACCTAATCCATAAATCATAATAGAGAGCCACTAAATTGTGGCTCCTATTAAGCAGCATCTCTTTCCTATAGGTAGCCCCTCCTCCCTTTAGACTGTATAAAAAGAAATCAGGAGCAAGAGCCTGGGACCCGTGAGTATCACACTCATGTTACCCAGTGTGGATCTTGGCAGTGTATCCCTCTACAATATGTACTGTTGCCTTGCTCCAAATAAAATTATCTTCTTCTGCAAATTTTTATGCTCTTTTCTTTTCTTTCTTCCTCTCTTTCTTTTCTCCTTTCTCTTTTCTCTTCCTTCCTTCCTTCCTTCCTCCCTTTTAAAGTGTGCATTGCTTTTGGCCTGAATGTGTCTGTGTGAGGGAATTGAATTCACTGGAACTTGAGTTACAGACAATTGTCAGCTGTCATGTGGGTGCTGGGAATTGAACCCTGGTCCTCTGGAAGAACAGTCAATGCGCTCAACCACTTAGCCATTTCTCCAGCCCCATGCTCCCTTATTTTCAATTCTTTGAAAAAGAGGTCAGGAATGGAGAAACACCTGGCCCAGCTCCTGACCACTGGTTAGAAAAAAAAAGAGAAGAAAAAAAGTATGTGTTTTTGACTCTAACAGTGAATGAGGCATAACCAAACAGAATCAGGACACTAAAGATGTCCGGCAATATTCAGTGTAATTCTGAAAACAAAGGACCGCCGTTACAGACAAGTGTTGACTATTATGTAGGTGAAGAACGCATTTATAGTAACATGAACCTAGAGTCTAACTTAAATTTACACTTAAAACTCAAAGTATTAGTGTTATTGTAAAATTATAAAAATGCTGTCTTTTATGCCCCACTAGATCGGCACTAGATATCTTGCCAGAAGCACACATCCCAACTCCATGGCAGCCCAGTGTCTCTGCCGCCACACACTCTCCCAAACTCAGTTCTCCACATGAAAGAACACACAACACCACAGTAACCTCTGATCTAATTGATAAGATATAATTGCCACCTAAACATACAAAGCCCAGTAATTGCACACAGTAAAACAGGAAGTTGGATTTAACTACAGTTGCACTTATTTACAAGGCGGATCAATCCCTAAATCATTCTGCAGAGCTGATAACATTTTTAAGCTCCCTTGGGAGGCATTGAAAAGTCATTAAAGCAAAGGAATCCCATTAAGAAATGCAGTCCCTGTCCTTGGTGAAAATGGAATGGCTTAACTCACAGATAATTTCCATACTTCTTTTGTAATAGCCATACTAATTTTCTTTACTATTCTTTCCCTCCAGTATACACATCCTTATACCTCCGAATGAAAGAAAACACCATACATTTCTTTCAGAGTATTTTACAAACAACTCATAATCATCTTTTAACTATAAACCATACCCAAATTTGACTTAAGAATCAAACTGTACCATGAAAAAGGGCAACAGATAATTAGGAAATTTAAGTTGTAATTGTTTTATTGCAATATCATCTAGAACGGTTAAAAAATGGGAAATGGGGCAGAGGGGCAGCTACAAGAACCTGTTAGTCTTCCAGAAGACATGAGTTCCAATCTTAGCACCTACATCAGGTGGCTCACAACCCCTTGTAACTCTGGCCCCAGGGAAGCCTGATACCCTCTTCTGGTCCTCACTGATGTATGTATACATGGGGTAGATACACAGACACAGACATCCACAGGAGTGAAAGATAAATCATTTTTAAGAATTGGAAACAACTTAATTATTCCACAACAGGAACACAGTTCAAAAGAATTAGTGTATTTGTAAACAGAAATCTTCAACATCCAGACCGATCCTCCAGAGTTGTTATTGTTCTTAGAAGACATATAGAATATATTTCATTATGAAAATATTACCCAACTTCTTATACTTGATATTAGCCAAAAGGCCACAAAGTGAAACATTATCCAACTTATTAGGATATACGTGTGTGTGTGTGTGTGTGTGTGTGTGTGTGTACATAGATTAGATAACAGATGCTAAAGTTAGCTCTTTTAAAGTCTAACCAATTTTTACAATTTTCCTGCCCCTCCCCACCCCTTTAAAAAATTTTTTTCGTCACCCCTGTTCAGCTGAAAGAAGTTATAAAGAGTCATCAGCCCACCTCCCTAGGTTTGCAGGTCTAGTAATGGTTATTTCACAAATTATAGAAAAGTTGTCATCTTTAAGGGATAATTTGGGGATGGTTATAATTTTGAACAGTGAGGAAATAGGTAGAATTGATTGTATAGCCATAATCTTATTTGGTAGAAATCTTTATAATTGATACATAGCTGAAGTTAAAATTTTTTACATTGGAACAGGATTTATTTTGATACAGATTTCAGGTTTTCATTGGTATATACTTTTATATTGATACAAAATTTGAGGTTAATACTGTTACTCTTAGATAGGCATTGTACCTATACAACTCATTTAAGAGTACAAAACTTAGACCCAGTCCTTTTATAACTGCTATTACAAACTGTTTTTAGATGCTTAAACAATACGAGTTAAGGGCCAGATAGCAAACTCATGGTTATGTTGGATTCTGATTTAATTATAAAAGAGTGTTTTTTGATATGTTTCAATTAGAAATAGCTAAGAGTAATCAAGGTATAACAATTCATATAACCATATCTACATATCTCTATGTATAGATATATAGATATAGTCTTTTAAAACATTAGAAATGTAGGACCCTCCTGGGTCCCCTACAGTGTTTGACCCTTGCTGAGCCCTGATGATGCTTGTAGAAGCCGTTTGTTCCTAACAAAGGAATGCCCTGGCCCAGTAGTGACACACCTGGGCATACACCTGGGCGATGGTCCATTTGTTCCTGTCTTTTGCTCTCAGTCCTTGTTCCTGGGACTTGGGCTGGTCTTCCTGGATTTCTCCCCAGTAAATTTAGGGCACATGTTTGGTCTATTGTTCCTGAAGCCTTAATCTGGGTTTTCCCACTGTGTTTCCCAGGATTTTCCACCTGGTGAACTTGGGGTATATATTCGGTGAATAAAGCTACAGATTTGGCATTCTCTTTTAATACGAATAACCCGCATATGTGTGTTTTTTAATCCTGCAGGCTTACACCTGGATCTCAGTGCCATGTAGGTGCAGGCATCGACATAGAAATCCACAGAATGTGACATTTAATGCTATTTAATCATTTGACAATAAAGCATATCTGCTCCTGACAGCACTCCCTTCTTGGTTCAAAGAAGATATTGAACATTTTCACCTCGAGGCAAGGTTGCTTATTATGCCACTGGGCAGAAATTGCCTATTTCATCTGCAGACAAAATACTGTCCAGGAAAAGGACACCTTATGCAGAATAGCCAACTGTTAGCTCTGCCAATACAGGGTAAACAGTCCTTAATAATTCTGCTGTGCAGGGGTCTGTCAGATGATTCTGAGTCAGAAGGCTAAAGACTGATGCTATAATGTTTTGAGGAATTGGGGGGCTGTCCAGGTAGTCAACTGTCTCTACAATTGTTTAAGTTTGAGAAGCTATGGTTGGCGTTTCCTATATACCCAGGTAATATTTAAGTCATTCTCAGATTTCTGACGGGGATGAAGACTAGTTTTAGTCTCACAATCAAACTCAAGTTGTTTAATATTGAGAGAGAGAGAGTTTATAGAGTGGATGACATGTTTTTCAGGTGGTGTTATAGACTAAAATCTAAACATAATCTAGGGATAGAATCATAACTCTTTCAGTTAGGAATGATGATAGAATACTAATTGACAAATTAGTCTAATTGACAAATATAATAGACTGAATATCATTATCATACTGTATAATTTACATTATTATTATGGTTTTGTTCAATTTATGTCTGGAAGAAGTTTTGGGTTGTTGTTGTTTTGTTTTGTTTTTAATTTTTATTGGACAGAAAAGGTGAGGTGTAGGGGGAGGTTCTGATGCTAAGGTCCTGTTCCCCAATTGGTTCTTGATCTGTCAGAAAAGAAAGCCATGGGCCAATTGCTGGGTGGAAGGCAGAGCAGGACTTCTGGGTCCCTGGAGGCAGGAGGGAGATGCAAGGAAGGAGAACGGAGTTCACCATGCTTTGGAGAGAGAACTGGGAAACCATGTGAGATCTCAAAATTGAGCAGGCATACAGGCTGCTCCTACAGGCAGGCAGGTGGTCAAGGGAGTTTAGCAACTGAAGTTTAGGGCAGGTGGGAGAGACTGAGACAAGAAACTGATAAGGGCATGCTTTTCCAGGCGGGAGGTGGTGGCACCCAGCAATTATGCCAAGAAGGCAAATGAAATTGAACAACTATGTGTCTGTGTCTTTTATCTGAGGATTCAAGGGAAGCCAGGAGGGGGCTGGTAGCATGGCCAAAGCAGAGCAAAGGCGGGTAGAGCATAAAATTACATGCAACATATACACACCAAAATGCTTTGAATCAATGTAAAATTATTTTGGTAACAACTTTGAAACGGGACTTGCCTGTATGATTTTAATTTTGTGGAGATATACCATCTTATGATGGGAACAACAACTTTTATTAAAATTAAAATCATGTTGAACTCCTATCAATAAGTATCATTTTCTCTCTGTTTTTCTAAGACTGAAAAAAAACAAAAAAACAAAAAACCAAGCAAGAACAATGAGGTAAAGAACTAAGCTGGGTTTCTTTGCCCATGGTGATCAGCCTCTGAGGTTTCTGTCCCTAATGCACAAACTGGTCCCTTGCCAGTGTCCCTGTCATATGAATGACATCTCTTAACTAGCCCCTAGTGTCATTTTAGGTCCCTAACCCAGGTGTCCAACTACATCTAATGTTTCTCCACCCACAGCTCCCTTTACTCCCACTGTATTACCTTTGACACATACCTGCAGCTAGCCCCTCACTAGATTCTCAAATGCCAGCCTTGTCCTGGCTGACTTGTTCACAATGCTGTCCAAATGAGGTTCTTAAAATTCTCAGCTGCTTTGTCACTCTCTGCTTAAACTCCTTCCTGATGCTTTACCAACCCACATTTGAAGCTTCTAATCTAGCCCTTGCTTATGGCTTCCAGCCCTGCCTCTCATTCATCTCAACCTGTCAGTCACACAGAGCTAATTCTTACCCTTCCAACATTCAGTCCTCTCTCATGACCCTCTCTCCTTAAACATAATTTCTCCTGCCCCCAAATGCCTTTCCATTTCCTTACCTGACTCTTTAGTTCTTCAAAATGTACCACTATCTCATATTGCCCTGGAAAACCCCTTTGGCCAAGAAATACCTTCAGAGTGCAAACTCCATACATTCGAGCTAAGCCACGGTGTACCTCTTATACCATAGCATACTGGGAAAACCCACAGGCTGGAATCAAACCAGCTTGGAACTGTTGCATTGTTCTACCTGTCAAGATCGTAGGTCTGGGCAGAGTACTTAACACATCTCATTGATAAAATGGGAGTAAAACTGCAACCTCACAAAGTTGGTCTGTGAATCCACCCCCCCCACTTTTATCTAATTTTTCTCTTTATTCTGCTCTGATTTTACACTAACCACCTCTTTCTCTTTTCTTTACAATACAGCATGACAGACACACATGAGCAGAAATGCAATTGTGGAGCTCCTGTCACCTTAGAGACCCAGAGTTTATTGCCACTTCCAGAAAATTTCCCCGTACCAGCAGCACTCCCTTCCTGAGTCTCATGCAGTGGAGTCCCAGTGAGCTCCCACATCAGCTTGCATACCTCAACTCTCACCTGGCAAAATAATTGCTTCCTTCCTTGACTGCCTTTCGGACTCTTTTTCCTCAAGGGAATGAAGCACGTCTTCTTTTATTTGGCATCAACAGATCTTGGGACAGTGCTCTCAATAAACATTTACTGAAAGAGTGAATAAATGGCTGTTGACAACCCAGGTCTCTTAGAACTCACCTAACTTGCTTCTGGGCAAGGCTAAAGTTTTGGCATTGCAAACAGTGCCGTACAAAGTTCACACTTGAGAATCACGCAACCAAGCTCTCCACTCCCCAAAAGAAACCTCTAAAAATTCACATGCTTGAGTTTACAATCTTGCATTGCACCACGTCCTTGGCTCTCCTCAATCTCATGTGGCCACATGCAATAGGCCACAGGTTGGACCTTCCTGAGGTCAGACCCTGCCTAAGCAGGGAAATGGAGCGATGGCTCAGCAATGACAAGTACTTGTTGCTCTTGCAGTGGACCCAGGTTTAGTGTCTGGCACCCAACCGGGAGCTCACAAGTGTCTATAACTCCAGGATCCAACACCCTCTTCTAGTCCTTGTGGCATGACACTCACATGGGACATGGACAGACATGCAGGCAAAACACCCACACTCATAAAATTAAAATAAATCTAAAAAAAAAAAAAAGGCAGGAAGCCAGGAGGCAAAAGGGTGTTTCAGACTGGTACCCTCGTTGTTCATGCTCTTTTCCAAAAGAGCCCTGCCTCTCCCGTACCCAGAGAAGTCGCACAAAGTTCAATGCTGCTCTGTACCTCCCTCTTCTAGAATCCTTCAAATTGTCCCAGCCAATAGCAGCCCGTTTACTTCCGAACTCACTTAGCACCTTGAATATATACCACCACAGCATACTACTGGACATCTCTCTGATATCTGTGCTCAGCTGCTATGCATATTTCGTTTGGGGTCTACTTTCTTATGTATAATGAGTATAATCCCCCAGTTGCATCTAGTTTGGCTTTATTCCTATTCTGTGGTGATTTGCATGTACATCATAGAACCCACACACCCGGGTCCCTCAGCCTATGTCCTGAGCTTTTCCAAGCTTTCTCTTTAGATCATCAATACCAGGATTCTTTTGCCCTCTGATTTGATTGATTTCAGCCAATAGTAAACAAAACAGGAAGTAAGCAGGTAGGGAGAAAGCAGTTGGGAGCATGGCAGTGATCAAGACCTTCCAAGAGAGGCTGTGACACCTCTAGTGTCTAGGGTTTTACCTTTCTATTGGGCTCTGCTAATATTATTGCCTCTTTTCCTTTTCCAGCTTTGTATCCCAACACCCCTGTCTGATGCCCTTGTCTGAATCCGCACCTCTGCAAAAATGCCCTTCCTTAGAGATGGCTCAGAATCCCAGTAGACTGAGCCCTCTCTTGTCATCCTGATAGATGCAGGTGCTTTCAGTGTCATTGGAATAATACTAGCGCAACCCTGTCAACTACAATTATTCAAACCAAGGCATTTCTGAGAGTAAAAAACTGACCTATGTCTGGTTAAACCATCACAGCAGGCATAAAAGCAAGAACTGTCCCAGGCAATCCAGAATGAGTGGACATCAAGGTAGGTGAGACACATAAGAAGAGACAAAAAAAAAAAAAAAAAAAAGTCTCAAAGAGATAATATTACAAGACAGGTTTAGATAAGAGCCAAAGGGTGGAGTCGGCTTTCAGTGCTGAGCCATTCCAAGAAAAGAGCTCATTTCTCCGGGGAGAAGACATCTGAGATCACTGAGTTGCTCAGAACTTCTTTTGCAGCTAGATGAAGTCACACAGTCCACGTGCACTTGGCCTATTTTGTGCATTTTCTATCATTCCTGGTCCGACATCCTTCTCCACTCTTTGCACCATGAACTTTTTACCCTGTCTTCCCACCATTTAACCCTAAGTTCTACAGGAAATCAAATTAAGTTAAATCTCAGTCAATCGACTACTCCTTCCAAATATATCTAACATACTCTTGTTGGGGGTTGCTTGGATGCTGCTATGTATTCAAATGCTAAGTTCTGTATCCCCCAAGGTGAGCTTATTCCCAGTACACAAGCTTTTGTTCTGCAAATCTTGTTCCCTAATTTAAAACTATTGGTTAAACAAAGATGACTACAGCCAATTACTGGAGGGAATAGAGGTAGGTGGGTTTTCAATTATCGGGCTGGGGTCACAAGTAAGGACAACTAAGAAAAATGAAAAAGAGGAGAGTGAAGAAAGGGAAAGATGCAGAGAACAAGAGGCCTCCATTGGATGTGACGGACCAGCAGCACATGCTCTAGTGAAATGTCCTCCTCTCCCGGTCAGACTTCAAGGGCAGAAATAACCTGGAAGATTCAAACAGCAAGTATGTGGGGAGCACAGCTGGGAAAGTAGACAGTCTGTCTATCAAATAGACGACTAGATTAGGAGTAATCCCCCAGTAATTGTGCAAAAGCTAAATAAATAAATCATAGCCTGAGTCTCATAAATTTGAAAGCAAGGTGGAGACAGGTATCATTCATTTAATTTACCCACTCCTGATTTAGCTATCACTATAAATATCTGGCCTCCTCCCCCACCTTTTTTTTTTTTTTTTAACAAGTCAATTTCTTGCTATGTAGTCTAGGCTGGCCTTGAACTCACTGGGTAACTCAACATTGCCTCAGACTCCGAGCAGTCACCCTGCCTTGTTTTCCCCATGTTCTAGGATTACAGACCTGAGCCACCACCCCCAGCTCTCCGTCTGATTTCTTTGTACCATGGTTTGGCTTTGTTTTACAAAGTTATCTAGGAGGTAATTTATAAGCTTTACTTGCAAACTCAAACATCAGCATTGCCAATAACATTAAGACTAATAAGCATCCTAGAAACCGATGTTTGCTTTGCCTCATAAAGGAATGGACAATACCACAGGACTCTAAAGCAGGTGTGTCCAACCTTTTGACACCGAAACATGACATTGCTACCGACAAGGTTCATACTCGAGTACCAGAACAAACGCCAAAAAGTATCTCCCACGTTTGAAGGACATTTATGACTTGGTGTCAAGCTTCGTGCACAGCTATCCTTGGCGACGTGTGACCCTTGGGGGACACAGCCTTTAGGATATTAAGCCTACCATCCCCAGCAAAGTGAATCCAGACTCATTGCTCTCACTTCCACCTGACTCAAAGCTCCTTAGCAGGGGGGGTGTGGGGAGGGAACTGTTTCTAATCCTCCAGTTGCTAGTAGGAGCAGGTTGCTATGAGCTCAGAGTGTGATTCCAGCTCTGCTAAATCACCGCTTTGTTCAGGCATTTCATACTCATGGGAATAGTTCACAAAAACAAAAAACGCCCACACCCCAACCCAGGAGCAGACGGGACTGTACATAGGGGCGGCCAGGGCTGCTGCTCTCCTCCTTCTCAAGCCAGAATTAGATCAGCAGAGTTGGGGGCTGAAAGGTCCCTGTTAGGAAAGTCAAAAAAGAACCCTACAAGGGCAGGCGACTGGGAGATAAAAAGCAGGGCAGACATACAAAGTGGATGCAGGAAATGGTTCAAATTGAAGCAGGCAGGTGGGAGCAAGCAGGGAAGGACTCTAAGCGATGATGGCCACGTGGGCAGCCTCTTACTCCATGCTGGCAAGCCATTAAAGTCTGCAAGGAGCAATGCATCCAGGGCGATTTTAGCAGGGTGCTTGTCACAGGCACAAGAAAGGAAAAGCTGCACAGAGCTTAGATACTAGAGAAATTAGAAATGACCTAAGAGGCTTTACAAATCTATTCACGTTCTTAAAAGGTACTTTTGGGCTCCCGCCTACCTATCACGGGGGAATATCTCCAGCCGCTGTCCTGATGGATGGAGGAAGCTGCCTCTCCAGTACTAGGAACATCCAGAGTTCTGTAGGAGGGAAGGGAGTCCTGGAAACTCCCGGTGAGAATAATCTGGGTCCATATGGGGTGTAACATTCTATCAGCTTGTGAATTTTAAAAACTACCCTAAGGCCCCAAACTAATCCTTCCATTATGGGCCGCTGCCTGCTGTGCTTTGCATGCATTATGTGAAATGGATTATAACTAATTTTTCAAAGTCAGCAGATCGTTATTTACCCATATGTTGACAAGCAGTTTGCAGGGTTCTTTTTTGACTTTCCTAACAGGGAAAGCCCCCAACTCTGTTGATCTCATCCTGACTTGAGAAGGAGGAGGGCCGCCCTATGTACCGCACTGTCTGCTCCTAGGTTGGGTGTGGGAGTCTTGTTTTTGTGAACTACTCTCATGAGTTTAAATGTTTGTGGCTACTCTGTCAGGTCCGCCATAGAGAACAAACATTCTCCTTACTCAAAAGTCCCCACCAGCAACATCATCGACTTTTCCTTTTAAAAATTGCATTACAAATAAGTTGTAATTTTATTACAAATGAAATATTATATTATCTATAATTTAAATATCATTACTTTTATAGAGCATAACTTATCTAGCTATAGAAATTTATATCTAAAATAGGATGTATGGAAAGTATATCATACATTTTCAATTGTGTAATTTATAAAAATTATGTATTACATATAACAAATACTATATATCATAAAATCATAAGAAAATTCTATTATATATAATCATATAATTTTATGACACATATAACTTTTAAAAGTAAGTTACCCTCTTAACTTTTGACAGGTTTTACTCTTAATTTTTTAACTATTATTATTTTTGTTGGGGGAGTGCAAGCATGCTACAGCGCCAGTGTAGAGGTCAGAGGATACAACTCGTCAGAGTCCAGTCTGTCCTTGCATCGAGTGGGTCCCAGAGACTGAGCTCAGGCTGCAGTGTGAGACTTGATGGCAAGAACCTTTGTCCACTGAGCCATCTCACCACACCATATATAACTTTTAAAGTAAAAGCCAAGAGAAATTAATATATACACACGTTTTAGAAATCTGTTGAAACGGTTCGTTAAAAAGTAATGGCACTCTGACCAAGGAAACAGGTAGGCTAACAGCAGAACTTCCCTTATCTCCACCCCTTCTTCCGACCCATCCCTACCTCTGCAGCTGACCCCCGGCTGAAGCCTCATTTCACCCCACCCCCGCCCCATCTCCATTGCATTACAAATGTCTTCCTCTCCTAGACTCCCTCCCCAACTCATTGCTTTATCCCAGCCCCCAACTCCAGCAGGCACTCCCTGGGAACCTACAGGACACTCCCAGTAGGAAATCAAGCAGGCTAACTGCAGCTCTTCATTTCACCCTCAATTCCTCAGTCACATGCCTAGCTCTGTAGCAGATGTTACAGCCTCTCCTCACTCTATTTCCGACCCCGGAGCACTATACAGATCCTGGTGGAACAGACTGCTTCCTCACACATGTGGACCCCCACACACACCACGGCCCATTCCCATTCCTAAATGTCAGCTCCCACTACCCAGAAATACATTTTACCTAGAACCACAAGGGGTCACACCCATCAGGACCCAAGAACAATTTCCTACCAGGCAACATGCAGCCACACAGTCTCCTAAGAATCCGAGGAACTAAAACCAGGGAACAAATTACCCACCTACCCAACAAAGAAAAGATAAGGCATAGGAACCTAGAATCACAATCCTCCCAATCCTAGATGTCTAGATACCAGCATAAAAACACAGTAAGAGTTGGGACAATGTCTGCACCAGCGACCTGAGGATTCCAACATAGCTGAATCCCAAGAAAAAGCCCTTAAAACCGCCTTTACAAATATGATAGAGGCCCTTAAAGTGGAAATGAATAAATCCCTTAAAGAAATCTATGGAAACACAAACAGTGGGAAGAAATGGACAGACACAACAGTTTAAGACATAAAAGTGGAAACAGTCAATAAAGAAAACCCAAACTGAGGGAAGTCAGGAAGTGAAAAATTTAGAAACTCGAACAGAGGGAAGAGAGAATCTCAGGTATTGAAGACACAATAGAAGAAATAGAAACACTGGTCAAAGAAAATGTTAAATCGGGCTGGAGTGATGGCTCAGCAGTTCAGAGCACTGACTGCTCTTCCCAAGGTCCTGAATTCAATTCCCAGCAACCACATGGTGGCTCACAACCACATGGTGACTCACAACCATCTGTGATGGGATCTGATACCCTCTTCTGGTATGTCTGAGGACAGCGACTGTGTACTCATATATGAAATAAATAAATCTTTAAAATAAATAAGTAAATAAATCATAGTCTTCTGCTTAAAAAAAAGAAAAGAGAAAATGCTAAATCTAAAAATCTTCAGCCACAAACCTTCCAGAAAATCTGAGACTCTACAAAAAAATCAAATGTATGGATAGTAGCAATAGAGGAGGTAGAAGAAACCCAGGTCAAAAGCACAGAAAATATTTTCAACAAAATCATAGAAGAAAATTTCTCTAATCTGAAGGAGATGCCTATAAAGGTACAAGAAGCATACAGAATACCAAATAGGTGGGACCAGAAAAGAAAGTCCCCTTGGCACATAATAAACAAGATCCTAATTGTAAACCAACAAACAAGCAAAAAAGAATATTAAAAGCTGCAAGGGAAGAAAAATGAGTAACACATAAAGGCAGACCAATTAGAATTATACCTGATTCCTCAATGGAGACTCTAAAAGCCAGAAGGGTCTGAATGGATGTGCTGCAAACTCTAGGGAACCATAGATGCTATACTATACAGACTACTATACCCAGCAAAATTTTCAACCACCATAGATGGAGAAAGTGAGATATTCCATAATAAAAGTAAATTTAAACAATATCTATCTACAAATCCAGACCTGCGGAAGGTGTTAGAAGGAAAATTGCAACCTAAGGAGATTAACTACACCCATGAAAACACAAGAAAAAAATCTCATACAAGCAAAACAAAAAGAAGGGAAGTGCACACACACACACACACACACATACCATTACTACCACCATCACCACCAACGACAAAATATCAGCAATTAATTAACTAAATTGCTCACTGATTACTCTCAACACCAATGGTTTCTATTCCCCAATAAAGACACAGACTAACAGACTAACAGACTAACAGAATGGATGCAGAAACTGGATCCATCCTTGTGGTGCACCCAACAAACACAACCTAATGTTAAGGATCGATGTCACCTCGGGGTGAAAGGATGGAAAAAGATATTCCAAGCAAACAGACATAAGAAGCAAGCTAATATGACCACTTTAAGTTCTGACAAAACTAATTGGAGGAGACAGGGAAGGACATTACATACTCAAAGGAAAAATCCACAAAGAGGACATTTGCAATTCTTACCAGCTATGTACCAAACACAAGGACACTCCAGGTGACAAAAGGAACACCACCACAACTTAAACCACATACCTCCCTCACACACTGATAGTGGGAGACTTCAGTACCCTGCTCTCAACCATACACAAGTCACCTAGACAAATACTCAACAAAGGCAGGAGCTAATTGGTGTTATAAACCAAATGGACTTAATAGATATTTATACAACAGTCTACCCAAACAAGAAAGAATATATGTTCTTCTCAGCATATCATGGGACTTTTTCCCAAAAGTGACCACATTCTTGGATACAAAGCAAGTCTTGGCAAATACAAGAAAATCGCAGTAACGCCCTATCTGCATCCTATCTGACCACCAGGGTCAGATATCAACAACAACAGAAAGTTTACAAACTCATAGAAATCTAACAACTCCCTATCAGTTGAAAAATAATGGATCGAGACAAAAATTATGAAATAAAAAGACTTTCTAGAATGAGGAGAAAATGAATATACTAAATACCTATGGACACAATACAGGCAATTCTAAGAGGCAAGTTTAGAGCAGTAAGTTATGAACGTTGAATAATTGGAGAGATCTCCTATGAGCAACTAAACAGCACACTTGAAAGCTATAGAACAGAAAGAAGAAATCACACCCAAAAGAAGTGGATGGGGGTTGGGGACTTAGCTCAGTGGTAGAGCGCTTGCCTAGCAAGCACAAGGCCTTGGGTTCAGTCCCCAGCTCTGAAAAAAAAAAAAAGAAGAAAAAAAGAGGTGGATGACCAGAAGTAATCAGACTGAAATCAGTAAAGGACAAACAAAAATACAAAGAGTCAATGAGAAAAAGAGTTGGTTCTTTCAGAAAATGAACAAGATTGAAAAACCCTTATCCAGGGGTTGGGGATTTAGCTCAGTGGTAGAGCCAAGCGCAAGGCCCTGGGTTCGGTCCCCAGCTCTGGAAAAAAAAAAAAAAGAAAAAGAAAAACCCTTATACAAATTAACTAAAAGGTGACGAGAGACTATCCAAATTAACATAATTAGAAATGAGCAGAGGACACGTAAACCAACACAGAGGAAATCCAAAAAAGCATAAGGACATGTTTTAAACACCTGTATTCCACAAAACTGAAAAATCTGGAAGAAATGGGTAGTTTCCTTAGTGCACGCCATCTGTCAGTTACATCCAGATCAGAGAAGCAATTTGAACAGACCTATAACCCCTAGTGAAATAGCAGCTGTCATTAAAAGCTCCCCCACCCACAAAAGCCCAAGGTCAGGTTTTAGCAAAGAATTCTACCAGACTTTCAAAGAAGAGTTAATGTCAATACTCCTCAGATTATTACCCAAAATGGAAACAGAGGAAATATTACTGTGGTGGTTTGAGTGAAAATGGCCCCCATCTTCTCATAGAGAGTGGACTAGGACAAGTGGCCATTTTGAGGTAGGTGTGCCTCAGTTGGGAGAAGTGTGTCACTAGGGATGGGTTTTGAGATTTCAGAAGCCCAAGTCAGGCTCAGTGGCTCTCTCTCCTTCTTCCTGCTATCCGTGGATCTGGTAGAACTCTTGGCTCCTTCTCCGGCACCATGTCTGCCTGTACAGCCATGCTTCCCACGATGCTGATAATGGACTAAACCGCTGAAACTAAGCTAGCCCCAATTAAATATTTTCCTTAGGTCATGGTGTCTCTCTTTTCACAGCAATAGGACATTGACTAATGAACATATGTGCAAAAATTCTCAATACCTGCAAACAGAATACAAGAACACATCAGAAAGATCACCCACCATGATCAAGTAGGCTTTATTCCTGAGGTCCAGGGATGGTTCAACAAATATAAACTTATAAATGTAGTCCACCATGCAAGCAAGCTGAAAGACAGAAACTACCTGATCAGCTCGTTAGATATAGAAAAGGCCTTTGACAAAATCCAACATCCCTTCATGGTAAAAGTTCTGGGGAGATTAGAGATACAAAACAAACAAACAAAAAAGCCTTAACATAATAAAGAATAAAGGTAGTTTACAAAAAGCCTATAGCCAGCATCAACTTAAACAGAGAGAAATTCAAAGCATTTCCACTAAAATTAGGAACAAGAACACTTTCTCCATACCTCTTCAATGTAGCATTTGAAGTCTTAACTAGTAGTGTTAACTAGACAACTGCAGGAGATCGAGAGGATACGAATTGGAAAGGAAGAAGTCAAAGTATCTTTATTTGCAGATGGTATTATAGTATACATTAGTGATCCTAAAAATTCCAACAGGAAATCTTTACATCTGAACAACACTTTCGGCAAAGTAACTGGATACAAAATTAACTCACGAAATTCAATAGCTTTCTTATATACAACTGGCAAATGAACTCTCAGGGAAACACCACCTTTCAAAGTAGCTTCAAATACTATATCTTGGAGTAACCCTAACCAAACAGGCAATAGACATAAAAGGCTAGAAAAATGAAAAAGATAAAAGAGGGAAGTTTATTGTTTTAGTAAACATTCACTGTGCTTTAGTAAACATTTTAATGAGAAAGGGATTGTTTCTGGTATGTAATTAATTGACACATTTTAATATACAGCATTTTACTATTAAACATCATTGAAACTAGTCTTGCTATAATTATATATACTTATTATATATAATTTACTCATATATTTATGTATATTCTGTTCATATATATTAATTATAGGCATATGATATATATACACATTCTAACCTCAAGTGACAGATAAAGGGTTATCCCTTCACAAAGGTAGAACTGCTTTAAAAGTGAATTGCTTTCTGGGCTTTTTCTAAAAGCAGATACTAAGAAAGGCCAAGTTGATTTGAAATGTTTGGTTTTCAGAAATCAATACAAGGAAGAAGAAACAGACGTCTAGAATAAGGTATTTCTTACACTGGAGCACATCAGGCTAAAATGTCTGAGTTTGGTTCTCCCATGCTGGTCGTTGGCTGTGACTATACATGGCATGGCATCAGAGGGTGGCTCATTGTAGCTGAGACAGACCTTATGGGGCACACAGCTGGAGTGATTATAAACAGCTGAAGGGACAGCCCACATCTGGACAAGTCCTTTCTTGAAGGAGACCTGAGATGCGTATATTGTTTCAACCTCCCAGGGCTGGCAGCCATTGTCAAAAACACCGTGATCTGGAAATGACAGTGCCTCGGCCATCTCTGATGGCTGGCTATTGAAGCAGCACCTACGTCAGCATTCTAAGCCATTTCTCGGTCATTATAAATATGAAACAACTTTCAGTAGTAAAAATATATGTAATGATAATGTCATTTATGTCAGTATAAAGGCATGAACTAGACAAGAACATCTTAATATAGTGGCATTTGCTTTTGGAATTTAAGAATTGAGTGCTACCTATATTTCACATTTGAAGAAAAGAAAAGAAGGATGCTGAAGGTATAAACAGTTAAATGGCTGATATGTCCATATTATCTAAAACAAAATCACCTGGTTTAAATGAGCAGTCATTTAATAGCACTTTTCAAAAAAAAAAAAAAGTATCCTGTGATTGAACAGCCCCGAGAAAAACGAACGAGGCAATCAATTATATTTGGTTATACATAGCATTTATGCCGTTTGACATCTCCTCCTTTGCAAAACAAACTTCCCCGTGCCAGCTGTAATTAGGTGCTGAGATAAAGCTGCCCCACTCTTCTGCATATTTGATGAGGCCTGCCAGCAGCTGTCGGATCACTGGCTCTGTTCTCATGGACAATGGAAACATCAAAGACATCTGTGCTTGGCCCTAAAATTAGTGCCAGAGTTGGCCCTCTCTCCTGCTTTGTGTAGCCAGCCTTGCTATGTGCATAAGTTACAGGGGAACCTGAACACACAATCTCTGAGCCCAACTATCTTCCCACCAAAAGACAACCTCGGACAGTGGCTGAAATGTGCTGTCTATCATAAATCTCACATGCATGAGGGCAGAGTCTCAGGGACCTAGGACATGGTCCTTGATTTTACTTGTAACTTTGAAAGTTGCCAATTCCCAACCATGCTACCTTTCTTGGTAAAGTGTATGTGTGGAGGTAGTGGGGAGAGAAAATATTTATTTCATAGTGTTTTGCTTTTCCTTTGCATGGAACTCACTATGAATGGCTGAGCCAAATCTCTGGTCTCCATAGAGTCTTGTTTTGTTTTTTAAAGAACAATTAAGATCATGTTTGTAAAGCACTTAGCCTGTGCCCAGTACTTAGACAGTGTTCATTAAAAGTCAGCCATCTTTATAGGTTCACCAAGTAAAAGTCAGCCATCTTTATAGGTTCACCAAGTAAAAGTCAGCCATCTTTATAGCGTCACCAAGTGCCATTTTCTGAGTTATTAACTGCAAAGTATTTAGAACATCCACTCCCTGGGCTACTCAGTTGATAGAGCGCTCATCCAGCATTCATGAAGCCCTGGACTCAGTTCCTCGCACCTCATAAACCTAGGCATGGTGCTGCATGTCTGTATTCCCGCCATTTGAGAGATGGAGGTACGAGGATCAGAAGTTCAAAGGTGAGTAGGGAAGATGGTCTGGTGGTTAAGAGTGCTTAATGCATAAGCAGAAGGAACTGAGTCCAAATCCCAGGTATGCACTGGGGATCAGGAGTAGAGACAGGTAGATCCCAAGAGATTGCTGGTCAGCTACCTCAGCAGAAACAGAGAGTTCAGGTTCAGTGAGACACCCTGTCTTCAGGGAATTGACTGAAAGTGATAGAGCAGGGCTCTCAACCCTGGATTCTGTGAGCATGAACACACACGAACTCACACACTTACAAGCATTCGCATTCACACACCCACACATAGACATGCTCACATATACCCTCACATTCACACTCATCCATATATACCCCCAATACACACACATATACACTCACCCTCACACATTCACACATACATACACACAGGCCAATAATGACTTGTAAAGACAAGTCCGGGGTCATCTTCAGCTACCTAGTGAGTTGAAACCAAACTGCAATAGTCTATCTCATAAAATGTTTTCATTCATGCTGAGTGGTGGTGGCACATACCTTTGATCCCAACACTCAGGAGGCAGAGGCAGGTGGATCTCTGAGTTCCAGGCCAGCCTGGTCTACAGAGTGAGTTCCAGAACAGTCAGGGATACAGAAGAAAAAAAAAATCATTCACTAATAAAGAAAAGAATGATAATCCTTGGTTCTACAGTTTACAATTCTTGACAGATTTTAAGCCTCTATGTCCTTCTTAAACCATGTACTTACTATTGAGTCATGCTAACAGTAACTCTACTCAAAGTACCCGGCTATTTGCCTTTAACTGCTGGTTGCAGGAAACTTGACCCGACTGCCTTACACGACAGATAAGTATTATCTCACATGAGTCATCTGCTGCAGCTGGTGACTCAGCAGAGACAAGCAGTTCCCAGATCCCTGCTCTGTGCCTAGCCTCTGCACATGGATTTAGCCTTCAGGCCAGGTCTTACATGGTCACAAGATGGCTGCCAGATGCCATTATAACCATTTTCCTGTGCCTCTTTTGAGAAAGAGAGAAATCTGTCTCAGAAGCTCACCGGCCTATATTTTCCCAAGAATTGGTGGCCAGAGCAGAAACCCCATTCACGAACCAATCTATGGCAGTGCAAACCGAATCCCGACCAACTCAGCGAGGCACAGGGCATTGTGATAGGAGTCGCTCACCAACAGGGCTGCTGTCCCACAGTCAAAGGGGCAAGTGGAATGTGTACTCATGCACAGTATGAGCAGATATACACAGCTAATTTTTAAATGAAAACCTTGTTTTCTCCAGCACTCCAAAAACTGCTACACTAACATTTATAGAGAAACAAGTCTTTATGTATAAAAATAAATAAATAAATTTCTCAAATCCCAGAGACATTTAGCTGCTCACGTTGGTTCGGCTGGCATTTGTTCTAGCCGCTAAGTAATGATATCATCACTTCTGCACAAACCTACCAAACTGCATGTCCTCTTAGAACAAGTCATGGCCTTGTGTGCCATTGTATCCTCTGTTGGACAACAGCCAGCAGAAAGTATTCAATAAATATTTGTTGAGTAAATGAATGAAAACATTGCTGCAAAAATGGAAAAATATTAAGACACCACATGTTCTGCACTAGGATTCCTGCGCCCCCAGTGTTCTAAAGTGACATGGATGGTTGGCCCAACTACATTCTAAAGCCTCGGAATTAAATGCTAGTCTTGTTTGTTTGGGTTTTGTTTGTTTTGATTTGAGACAGAGTTTCTCTACATAGCCTTTGCTGTCCTGGAACTTGGCTCTGTAGACCAGGTTGGTCTTGAACTCAGAGATCCACCTGCCTTGGCCTCCCCAGTGCTGGGATTAAAGGTGAGCGCCACCACTCCTGCCTCTAAACATTGTTCTTAACACTGAAGAGTAAAGGACACGAAGCAAGAGCTTGCCAACTTGCATATTCAACTATGTTTTGTTTTAGTTTTGTTTGCTTGAAGAACAGGGGGCAGGGGGGTTGTTGATTAATGGTTGACACTCAAATCTGTCTCCCTATCCACTAGTCTGACAATATTCAAGAAACTTCAGATGTTAAGGTAAAGGGAAACAGAGCTGATAGATTTTAATCAGGAGTCAAAGGAACAGTCAACACCGGATACATAGAACCAGGTAGAAATCAGCTACCTTGTGTATTTACTTTGTCAGGGATTTCTCAATGAATGGAACCAATAGAATTAATATATAGTAAAGGGGGATTCAATATTGGCTTACATGATATGGCTGAGTAGTTCAACAGTGGCTTTCTTCACATTGGCATAGCTAAGCACAGTAGCTCCTTAGTCCATGAGGCTGGATGCCAAGGCCTGAAGGATTTCTGGAGAGCCACTGGTCTCTAGTCCACATTGGAAGGCCAAGGAAGCGGAGTTTGGGTATCAATAGCAGAGGCAGCCACCACAATGACAGAAACTGCATAGACAACCTTGGGAACATCTCACCAGGGAGAAGCTAAGAGAAGCAGGCAAGAAGCTTTTCCCTCCTCACACATCTTTGTATGCGGAGCCATGCAGAAGATGCCGCCCAAATTCAGTGTGGGTCTCCACCTGGGCTAATGGAATTAATTGTAGGAATGCCCACAAGTTAATCTAGTTCCTTACAGGTATCTCCAGAGTCATACCTCCCCCATGATTCTAGATCCTACCAAGTCAATGGTGTTAACTACAATACTTTACTACTGAGGAAATTCTGATCCTTCCATTTTTTCTGGCTGGTATTAGAGAAGCTCTTTTGAGAACTTTCTGTTCTCAGGATCTTCTTTGGGAGATGGAATATTTCAGTCTCAGAGGAAACTGCTCTACCACATTTCAAGCAGGGAAGCCTAGTGGCTGGAGACGGACATCATCTTGCAATCCAGTCAACTCTTCACATCTACCACAGACTCCTGAGATGCCCTAAGAACTGTGTGCTCACTTGCTCCTGTTTATCTGGATTTCATGCTCTGTCATTTGTGCTGTCGATTCTGTACTGTCCTTGCTCTTGCTGCCAGCATAGAAAACTTCATTCCGCATCTCAATTGGAGCCATGCTCATGATCTTTGGACCCTGCCTGTCTTTTTTCACCTCAAATCCTGCTTGGATTAATGTTGCTCAAACTCCCTACCTGTCATCCTTGTGAAGAACCCTAGCTCGAATTTCTGGCCTCTAAATTACTCTCTCTCTCTCTCTCTCTCTCTCTCTCTCTCTCTCTCTCTCTCTCTCTCTCCTTCTTAAATAGCTTTCATCTGGAAATACATTGGATTTTTCCTTTCCACAGTCATGGTATGTGATGTCACCAAACCATCTTAGCCATTTCTAAGAGAGATATTTCCCATCAGCCCTCCTAGTTTATCTGACTCTACATCTAACTTTTTAATAAAGCATTCTATTTTAGGTTGCCATGAAAAGTATGTATGAATATACAAAAATATGCATGAATATACACACAGAGATAGGATATATAATCTTTAAAAATAAGAGATGAGGTGAGTAACCTGAGCTCTCCTTAGTTACAATAAAAATCCTACATCCAGGACTATCTCCAAGTTCCTAAACATTTCAGAAATGAACTGGGTCTTGCTTTGTCTTGTTTCCACTTCAATCTCCCTAAAACAAAAAGGGTAAGACAGGAACCAATCACATCTCCTCCCAGCCTAGGGTTCAGCAGCAGACAATGCTTCAGAGCCTTCTGGAAGCTCAGGTGTCAAGTGTTAAGCTAAGACTCCATTTGCTTTTGCATTAGCAGACTCATACTCCATTATTTTCCCTTCCCACTCAGGAGCAACATTTAGTTGCTTGTTAATTTTGAGAGGGTTTCCTAAGAGATACAGGAAGAGATTTCCTGCAGATGTGAGCTGACAGCCATGAAAGTACTAACAAGGGACATCATAAAATCCCTTCCTTGGGAGTCTTTATGAAAAGCAAAGCCACATGAGTCTTGTTGAAATGTAACAGGAGTACATAGGAAACGTTTAAGGGGTGAGGTGTCATATAATTCAATTATTTTACAGCAACAGATGGGCTTCTAATTTAAAATAAGAAGTAACATCCAATTAACAGCAGAGTTGGTGATTCCCAAACTCCACAGGTCTTTTAACTGGGAACTACACCTCACCTTCTTGCTCAGCCAAAGTTTTGGTCTCTGTTCACTGTTACACAAGCAACATGCTGCAATTGCTACTCAATATCAGAAGAAACTGCCTCCCTCCTCCCATGTAGTTCAACTGTTTGGGATTACATGGAGGTTTCTGATGTGGGTAGACTGTGGGATGTGGTTTTTTATTGCTCAATTTCACCTCTGCTCACTCCCTGTATTTCTCTTGTGCTGAAAAAGGATGAGCAATGAATACCTGTTGCCCAAGTCTCTCATTAGACAAAAACAGAATTCTGCTTTGGCACTAACACAATCAGGTTGCATACTTGGCTTCTCCATACACTTGGCTATAGTGATTTCATACTCCAACCATCTTGTCAACTAGTGAACATGCCAAAACTCCACATCCTAAACTGAGTTCAAGTCCCTTTTCATTTATAGGTTCATATAAGTGGTTTCATTTACGGATGGTTAATGACAATCCCCTCATTACATGAGCAAGTGCCCATGGAGAACACATACCATATTCTTCTTAGGAAGTTTATGTAAAGTGCTAGGTTAAGAGGGTGTCTTAGTTAGGGCTTCCATTGCTGTGAAGAGACACCATGACCAAGGCAACTCTTATAAAGGACATTTATTTGGGGCTGGCTTATAGATTCAGAGGTTCAGTCCATTATCCTCAAAGCAGGAAGCATAGCAGCATCCAGGCAGGCAAGGTGTTGGAGGAGTTGTAGGTTCTACATCTAGTTCCAAAGGCAGACAGGAGAAGACTGTCTTCCAGGCGCTAGGATGAGGGTCTTAAAGCCCATACCCACAGTGACACACTTCCTCCAACAAGGCCTAATATCATCACTTCCTATAGGCTAAGCATATTCAACTAACCACATAGGATGTGGTTAATCAAACAGCTCAAGTTTTTCACTTGGTAACTGCTGAGGCAAACCAAGTAAAGCCTCCAATGCCATCACAGTCATCTTCTTCACTGATCCCTTAACCAGACCTCTTCCCAGTGATGCAAAAGATATGCTGTTACTTACTACAGACACAAGAGTTTTGTTTTAAGGCTCATAGTAATGTAATACTCATTTATAAAGCACTAAATTTATGCTAACAATGTTCTCATGCTTTGCCTATATCTCATTTAAATCTCATAACAATACTATAAGATAGTGGTACTATTATTCTCAAGTAGGAAAGAGAAACAGAGAGATTGAGTGAATATTAAAAGCAGTAAGGGAAAAAGGTCAAGTAACATATAAAACCAGACCTATCAGAATAATTCCAGACTTCTCGGAGACTATGAAAGCCAGAAGATCCTGGGCAGATGCCATACAGACCCTAAGAGAACACAAATGCCAGCCCAGGCTACTATATCCAGCAAAACTCTCAATTAACATAAATGGAAAAACCAAGATATTCCACGAGAAAACCAAACTGACACAATATCTTTCCACAAATCCAGCCCTACAAAGGATAATAGATGGAAAACTCCAACACAAGGAGGGAAACTATACCCTAGAAAAAACAGAAAGTAATCTTCTTGCAACAACCCCCCCCCAAAAAAATCCACACAAACATAATTCCACCTCTAACAACAAAAGTAACAGGAAACAAAAATCTTAAGTAATATTTAAGATTACTTAATATCTCTTAACATCAATGGACTTAATTCCCCAATAAAAAGACATAGACTAACAGACTGGATACATAAGGAGGACCCAGCATTTTTCTACATACAGGAAACACACCTCAGTGACAAAGACAGACACTACCTCAGAGTAAAAGGCTGGAAAATAATTTTCCAAGCAAATGGTCCCAAGAAACAAGCTGGAGTAGCCATTCTAATATTGAGTTAAATTTACTTTCAACCAAAAGTTATCCAAAGAGATAA
Source organism: Rattus rattus (assembly GCF_011064425.1). Lineage (NCBI taxonomy): Eukaryota > Metazoa > Chordata > Mammalia > Rodentia > Muridae > Rattus > Rattus rattus. The sequence goes on from NC_046156.1 coordinate 190,541,033, forward strand.
GGAAGAATATTTCATATTCATCAAAGGAAAAATCCACCAAGATGAATTCTCAATCCTGAGTATCTATGCTCCAAATGCAAGGGCACCTACTTTCATAAAAGAAACCTTACTAAAGCTCAAAGCACACATTGCACCTCACACAATAGTAGTGGGACACTTCAACACCCCACTTTCAGCAATGGACAGATTATGGAAACAGAAACTAAACAGAGGCACAGAGAAATTAACAGAAGTTAAGAACTAAAAGCATTTAACAGATATTGATAGAACATTTCATCCTAAAACCAAAGAATATACCTTCTTCTCAGCACCTCATGCTACCTTCTCCAAAACTGACCACATAATCGGTCACAAAAAGGCCTCAACAGATACAAGAAGATTGAAATAATCCCATGCATCCAATCAGATCACCACGGACTAAGGCTGATCTTCAACAACAACGAAAATGACAGAAAAGCCACATATACATGGAAGTTGAACAATGCTCTACACAATGATAATTTGGTCAAGGAAGAAATAAAAAAAGAAATTACACTTTTTAGAATTTAATGAAAATGAAGGTAAAACATACTCAAATTTATGGGACATGATGAAAGCAGTGCTAAGAGGAAGATTCATAGCTCTGAGTATCTCCAAAAAGAAACAGGAAAGAGCATACATTAGCAGCTTGATAGCACACCTAAAAGCTCTAGAACAAAAAGAAGTAAATACACCCAAGAGGAGTAGAAGGTAAGACATAATCAAACTCAGGGCTGAAATCAACCAAGTAGAATCAAAAAAAACTGTACAAAGAATCAACAAAACCAGGAGCTGGTTCTTTGAGAAAATCAACAAGATAGATAAACCCTTAGCCAGACTAACCAGAGGGCACAGAGAGAGTCTCCAAATTAACAAAATCAGAAATGACATACAACAGAATCTGAGAAAATTCAAAAAATCATCAGATCCTACTACGAAAACCTATATTCAACAAAACTGGAAACTCTGGAAGGAATGGACAATTTTCTAGACAGATATTAGGTACAAAAATTAAATCAGGGGCTGTGGATTTAGCTCAGTGGTAGAGCGCTTACCTAGGAAGCGCAAGGCCCTGGGTTCGGTCCCCAGCTCCGAAAAAAAGAACCAAAAAAAAAAAAAAAAATTAAATCAGGCTCAGGTAAACCGTCTAAACAGTCCCATAACTCCTAATGAAACAGAAGCAGTTATTAAAAGTCTCCCAACCAAAAAAAACAAAACAAAACAAAAACAAAAACAAAAAAACAAAAACAAAAAAAAAACCCAGGACCAGATGGGTTTAGTAGAGAATTCTATCAGACCTTCATAGAAAACCTAATACCAATACTCTTCAAACTATTCCACAAAATAGAAACAGATGGAGCACTACCCAATTCCTTCTATGAAACCACAATAACTCTTATTCTAAACCACACAAAGACCCAACAAAGAAAGAGAACTTCAGACCAATATTCCTTATGAATATTGATGCAAAAATACTCAATGAAATTCTCACAAACTTAATCCAAGAGCACATCAAAACAACCATTCATCATGATCAAGTAGGCTTCATCCCAGGGATGCAGGGATGATTCAATATATAGAAATCCAACAATGCAATACACTATATAAAAAAAATAATGAAAAAAAACCACATGATCATTAAATGCTGAGAAAGCATTTGACAAAATTCAACATCCCTTCAACACCCCTCCTTGTTAAAAGTCTTAGAAAGATCAGAAATTCAAGGCCCATACCTAAACATAGTAAAATCAATATACAGCAAACCGGTAGCTGACATAAAACAAAATGGAGAGAAACTTGAAGCAGTCCCACTAAAATCAGGGACTAGATAAGGCTGCCCACTCTCTCCCTACTTATTCAATATAGTTCTCGAAGTCCTAGCCAGAGCAATCAGATGGAAGGATGTCAGCAAGATAAAAATTGGAAAGGAAAAAGTCAAAATATCACTATTAGAAGATGATATGATAGTATACATAAGTGCACCCAAAAGTTCCACCAGAGAACTACTAAGCCCGATAAACAACTGGCTGGATATAAAATTAACTCTAACAAATTAGTAGCCTTCCTCTACTCAAAGGATAAACAAGCTGAGAAAGAAATTAGGGAAACAACACCCTTAGCAATAGTCACAAGTAACATAAAATACCTTGGTGTGACTCTAACCAAGCAAGTGAAAGTTCTTTATGACAAGAACTTCAAATCTCTGAAGAAAGAAATTGAACAATATGTCAGAAGATGGAAAGATCTCCCATGCTTATGGATTGGCAGGATTAATATAGTAAAAATGGCCATCTTTCCAAAAGCAATCTACAGATTCAATGCAATCCCCATCAAAATTCCAGCTCAATTCTTCATAGAGATAGAAAGAGCAATTTGCAAATTCATTTGGAATAACAAAAAACCCAGGATAGCTAAAACTATCCTCAACAATAAAAGAACTTCTGGGGGAATCACTATCCCTGACCTCAAGTTGTATTACAGAGCAATAGTGATAAAAACTGTATGGTATTGGTACAGAGGCAGGCAGGTAGATCAATGGAATAGAATTGAAGACCCAGAAATGAACCCACACACCTATGGTCACCTGATCTTTGACAAAGGAGCTAAAACTATCCAGTGGAAAAAAAAAGGATTGCATTTTCAACAAATGGTGGTGGTTCAACTGGAGGTCAGCATGTAGAAGAATACAAATCGATCCATTTTTATCACCCTGTACGTATGTAGCAGAGGATGGCCTTGTTCGGCACCAATGGGAGGAGAAGCCCTTGGTTCTTTTAAGGCTGGGAGATGTCAGGGCAGGAAGGTGTGGGTTGTTGGGTAGGGGAATACCCTCATAGAAGAAGGGGGAGGTAGAATGGGACAGGGGGGTTATGGAGGGGAAACTGGGAAAGGGAATAACATTTGAAATGTGAATAAAAAAAATCCAATAAAAAAGTAAGTTGATTATATACTTAGTTATCGAACTTAGATATAACCTTATAACTTGCATGTTCATAGATGTGTATGTATGAGTTACTCCTGAGAGCAGGACTCAGCTACTCGATGGAGTAAAGAAAACTAAAGAAGTAAAAATAAGCTAGATCAGATTTTATCTCCATGTCTGTACTTCTTTCTTTAGCCTCTTTCCTATCAAATGACTATGTAAGTTTCCATTTCTCATCATCCCATGATTTTTCAAAAATATCCCCCTGTTTTTTAATGTTGGGGACTTTCCAGGACACCAGGTTTTGATTCCCTTTTAAACGTCAGACTGTCTTGTTTAGCCCAGGGTAATATTGGCATTTTAAATCTATTACTGCACCTAGACTTCAATTTCCTCTGCACATTTTCCTGTCTTCATCATCAAAAACCATCTCATGGTTACATTGTTTCTTCTCCTGACATCATGAAAATGACCTGAAGGTCACTAGCTCCACTTGTGACTAAGTAGAGTCATTTAACAAAGGCATACCCTTGAATAGCTCAAATACTACCTTTAATGTATGCAGAAATGTGTCATCTATTTAGTTTCTTTCTCTTCCCACTTTGAGACCTCTTGAGGTTGACACTGAATACCACCCTGTCCACTATCAGCACATGATCTACAACAGTCGTCACAACACAATGCCAGAGCTGGCCGTACTATGATACACCACATTTAAGTTTTCGAAGATCTCCGGTAACAAAAACTTAGCATGTCAACCTGAAGTACATTTACTGTGGTTTCTGTGGTTATTGAACAAGAACACATACACACATATAAACTGTAGTTGTTTGAATGTGAAATATCTTCCATGAACTCGTGTGTTTGAACACTTGCTCACCAGCTGTTGGCGCTGTTTTGAAAGGTTATTGAAACTTTAGGAGGTGGAGCCTTGCAGGAGGAAGTGAGTCTCTGGGGTTTTGAGGTTTATAGCCCACCTCTTTCTTTTCTGACTCTTCCTGACTGTAGATGCAACCTGACAGTTGGGTACCTATCCCTGCCCCCATGTTCCACCCATCCCCCAAGCTGGCCACGATGGACAGTATTGCTATGGACAGTAAAACCAAAATAAGCCTTTCATTCATTAAATGGTTTTACGAGCTGTTTTGTTACAGTATTGAGACAAATAAATACTATTTCCACAAGAACAAGGGAAAAAAAGAAAGAATAAATACTGGATTTTCTTAAGTCAAATAGAAAAAAAGGAAAATTTCAAAAGAATTCTCTTTTGCCCTGAGGTGCCGATAGTGTTTATTAAATGTTGTTTGGACTCGCAGTGTCAGGCTCTATTGTTTGAGAATTTCTGCTATCAGAACCCGGACAATTCAAACTTTAAACAAGGCTTTACAGAAATTCTTTTGTACACAGAAGTCTGAGGGCTACCTCTCTGAGGGCAGCACCAATAATAACATTTGTGGTACCAAGGGCAAGATGTCTCCACTCCAGCTCCATCCTATATCTCAAGAGGTCCACTGGTGGTCACTCCATGTTGACGTCAATCCTAGGAGTCTTCTCAATAACTCATCAGTAAAGAAGCCTGTGCAGATCCTACAAGAAGGCTGTTGGATATTTGGGCAAAAATTAAAGCCCTTGTTACCCAGAAAGCGAAGCAGTGGAAAAACAGACCTCATGTAGATTTGCTCTTGGGGCCTGAAGATAGATTGGATGGTGGAGACCTGGAGAAGGACCAGGCTAGAGGCCTAAGTCCTTTCTCTAAGGGGAAGAGTAGGCGGAGACCCAGGTTTCCTAAGAAATTATGTCATAGAGTTGCTCTGTCACAGGTATTTATTCCAGATTTAAAAGGGTCCCCACCAACACCACCAACACCAAGGACAATGAGAAAATTTTAATTTGCTTTGCAGTTCTGCTTTACCCAAAACAAAGGAACTATGAGGCAAATTTACAATTATGATAAAACAGTGCATCTGTCAAAGTTTAAAAAAAAAAAAAAAAAGAGGAATCTGAGTCGTTAGCAACAGCACCCCATTCCATGAACTTAAAATTTTGTTCAAGCAATTGGCCTTTAAAAGGAAGAAGCACATAATGGTTAGTGGCTATTTTTGGTAATACTAAACAGTGGTATTACTGATGCTTCAAGCAGATGTCGGGCTCTACAGCAGAGGATGACAGAAAGCTTATAAAGGGTAACTTCTTCCTACTGATTATCAGTGCTCTCCCTATATGTAGGATGAGTATTTGCAGGGTGAAGACCTTAGTTCACTGTTCCCATGATAACCCTCTGCTTAGCCTCTGGGCATTGTCTCTTAGCAGATGTCACCACAGAGCCATATACAGGGTTTTTATCTCCAGACCCTGTTCTCTTCAGATTACCCTTTACCTTGGAGCGTTTCCTAGAAACCAAGTTTGTGTTATATAACCTTGCATCCTTGGCAACAGTTTTACTGGAGACACCGGGGTCAGCTTGATGTGCTGCATGGGGAATCTAGAATTAGAAAACATCTCCCTGTGTAGTTGAACTTGAAACATGCGAAGTTTTGAGTTGTGATCAGCCATGAATTCTGTGTGGGTTGGAAGCCAAGGAAACCTATCTTCACACACAGATAAGTGAACAGATGTTCCAAGACGACAGGAAATGTTTCCTGTATTCTAACAGCAGCTGAACCTCTGCCTGTTAGTTCTCTGGTTCACCCCTGAGACGTAGCAATAAATTCCTTCGGTGGGGCTTGAGTTGAGTCAGAAGGCTTCTTTTGTTTTGTTTTGTTTTTTAGTTGTTACTAAACTGTTTTAGCTAGAATCTCAGTGACCTTCTCACTTACATTGACTCCTTTCTGCCCTTAGTCCTCTATCCAAACAGAAGGAAATGTGTGTGTGTGTGTGTGTGTGTGTGTGTGTGTGTGTGTGTGTGTGTGTGTGTGTGTGTGTGTGTACTTGATGGGTGGAGCCAGAGGACAATTGTAGGCATCATTCCTTGGGATCCATCCATCCATTGTTTTATGAGACAGGATCTCTTTCTGGACTGTACTAAGCTCACCTGTGATCCCCAAAGGGTAACCTGGATTGGGATTAGGAACTCTTGACATGGTGTTTGTGGTTTGTTAGTTTTATGAGACAAGGTCTCCCTGTGTATCCCTGGCTGTTCTAGAAATCACTATGTAGACTAGGCTAGCCTGGAACTTAGAGAGATTCTCTTGTCTTTGCCTCCCAAGTGCTCCCAAGGCTTGTACCATCACATCAGTATTTTTGTTGTCATTCTTTGTCGAATTTTTAAAACACCTCGTGGTTCAGCACCTCTGTCTAGAGAGTGCTGAGATCAAAGGTGTGTGCCCACCATGCCTGACCTTTCTGTAAATCTTTTAGACAGGACCGTATCTAGTCCAGGATTGACTTTAACTCTGTAACTGAGGATGACCTCAAACTCCTAATTCTCCCTTCTCTCTCTTCAAAATGCTTGGATTATAGGTTTTGTGCTACCATGCTCAGCTTCCCTCTGTTTCAAAGTTGGATGAGCAGGAACTCACAAACAAGAACTTGTAAGGCGTGGGGGAAAGTGGATCAGATCTGGAGTATAATCCAAATATGTCTGACTCCAGGATCGTAGTCTTTCTAATATATGACTGAGTCTCTTAATTCCTAGGTATATTCTTGCACGGGGAAGGAAGAACAAGAACACCAATCGTGGTATAATCTTTTAAACATATACTTTAACCTACTTGCTATCTTCCACGTGTTATTCTAGTAGTGACACTGAGCATGTTGACCTCCCCTGCCCCTCCCCCCAAAAATCAGCGCTGTCTTTTTCAAAACCCTTCATAACATATTATACTTAAACATGAAATGTCAGTCATAGGCTATTAGATGGCACTTAGGGCAGTTTAACCATAAGCAGAGGTACATGTTGACACATTAGATGCATGACTGATAAACAGCTAGGTAGTTAGGTGGGTAGACAGAGAGACTCACAAGACACGGAGCCACACAGGACTTCTGTAACAGCTAATTAACTTAAATCTGAAATCTGTTGTAGAATGCCTTTTGTAGCCAATCTTTTTCACGTGTTTCTTTCTTCCAACTGGAACTATAAATACGACCACACATGAAATCTTCAGTATTTGATATGCACACTGCATTCAGATGATTAATTGTTAGAATTTAAACAAATCCAACCCTAGGCATTGTATTTAAATAAAAGAATCGAGTGTTTCTTTATTCTTTAGTGATTATTATTAACGTGTTCTACTTGTATAAAACAATGGGCCTCTCTGCGACCTCCTCACATGGGCATATAATGTATTTGAGTCATTTCACTATGCATAACCCTCTCTTACTCCCTCCCAGGTATTCCTCTTCTTGAATCCTTTCAAGGACTGATGCTCCACATTTATCATAACGATTTACACCGAAATGAAACATTCTTACCGTGAATACAAAATCAGGTGACATAAACTACAAAAACCATACACTGTGTTTTAAGGATAATTAGCATTCTGTAGCAGTAAGTGTAATTTGCTGCACTCCAAGGAGGAAGAGTAGAGTTATTCTTTCTTTAAAAACTTGGCTAGTAGGCAAGTTCCCTGACATAGTAATGTTAAAAGTGCACATCCTGATACACACAGTTTGTGTCAAGCCCTGAAGACTGTCTTTTGCATCTTCAAAATCCAATGACAGAAGACGCTTAAAGTGCAATTTTATTCTGGTATCGAAATAAAGTTTCAGGGTATTTTAAAGTGGTGAAATATCTTTAGTTAAGCATGTTGATTATTTTGCGACAGCTGGTATTTTCTAATCCTATTTCCCCTGTACATAAGCTTCTTCCAGTGTACATTTTCTGCTAAAATTGAGAGTCAAGAATCACACTCCTGCTTCCTGCTGATAGCTTGAACCCAAAATAGCAACATCCAATGAAGGCAAACATCTGTGAAGGCTTAGGCAGAGCACGCTTACTAGTAATACTTCCGAGTGTCATTGTATTTACTTTCAGAAATAGTTTTACTTGCTTCTTTGAAGGTCTGACCAACATCCTGTAATACCTAAACCAATCCTCTAGGAAAATAATATATACTGAAAAACAGCTTCCTTCAATTTAAATGGTAGCTAAGACTGCATGCAAAGGCTATGAGAAGTCACCAATACAAACTTTTGTTTAATGGTTTGGACATGCAAATATCTCCCAAAAGCTTTATGTGATGCAGGCTTGCTTGAGATCCTATCTTTGGGATCACTGGATCATGTGATCTTGGATCTTATCATTGGATCCTATTGTTAACAATCATGGATCATTTGATCTCTGACCTATTAACAGGTAAGCCCCATTGATGAATTCAAAATTTGATGGCTTTACTGGGAGGTGAGGTTTTGGGTAGAGGTAGCAGGTCCCTGGAGGTATGCCTTTGAAGGGTGTGTCTCCTCTCTGGTCCCTTTCCGGCTGGCTTTCTACTTCCTGGCTGACATACAGTGAGGACTTTCCTTTAACATCACAATGTCATCTGCCTTGCCATGGACCTGAAAGCAGCCAAGCCAGCAGACTATGGATTGAAACTCCCAAAACCAGAACATAAAATAAATGTCTCCTGCTTAAAGTTGCTTTTCTCGGTCATGGAAACTGACTAATGCAGGGTCATTAGTGAGTAAAAACAAGAGCATCTACAGAGATGGTTCTGCAGTTAAGACCATTGGCTGCTTGTCGTGGTTTGAATAAGAATGGCTCCCATAGGTTCATATATTTGAATGTTTGGTCATTAGGGAGTGGAACTACTTGAGAAGGATTAGGAGGTGTGACCTCGTTGGAGCTTCAAAAGCCCAAGCCAGGCTAGCCTTCATTCTCATATTGATTCTCTCTCTCTCTCTCTCTCTCTCTCTCTCTCTCTCTCTCTCTCTCTCTCTCTCTCTCTCTGCCAGCAGATCTAGATGTAAAACTCTCAACTACTTCTCCAGCACCATATCTGCCTGCATGACATTAATGCCTCCCCACCATGACAATAATAGACTAAACCTTTTAACTTGTAAGCAAGCCCCAGTTAAATGCTTCCTAGTATTTGTGTGTCTGTGTGGTGCTGAGGGTCAAACACAAGACTTCACATGTGGTAAATAAGAACCCTACCACCCCACCATATCCTTTGCCTACCAACTAGAACGATTTAATAGGTAAATGTCACTGGTAAGGGTAACATTAAGAAGAAGCTTAGATATCAAGATGGAGTCTGTGAAGGAGATTTATATATTGCAGAATGTGCAGCTTTGGTGAAGCTCTTCATCAGAATGCTGAACTGGCCTGCTTGGATTCCCGATCTCAGGGACTTTCAGCCAGACCCAGTCAAGACAGACATCAGAAGTCACAACAATCGTTGGGTGGCCTTCTTAAGGCCAAATGAACCCCCCCCCATTTTCCCTGCAACACCCCCCCCAGGATATCTCAACACCCATGTACAGCTTGAAAAAACCACTGAAGAGTTGTTGCCCTGATTCCCTGGACTTTGTGGGGCTGAAGGCTGGCTTCCTACTGAATGCTCGGAGCAACTCTGCACACTTCCAGCAGGAGATACATGAACGTTCTGCTTAGTGTTTCTCAGCCGTGCTTCAAGCTTATCACTCACCCTGGAATAAAGAGACCACTGGTGCCCTGAATATGTCACCTGTCTCAGAAGGATCCAAGAGCCAAAAGGAAGGAACAAAGTCTTGTACACATCCTTGTATTCCTCCCCCTGTGATATTCATAGCTACCAAAGAGGGGCATCTATCCTCAAGAGGCAGACTTAGAGTAACTGTTACCTCCAGCGTGCCGTCTAACAGAAGCAACCGACGAGGACATCCCTCATCCTTGCTCTTTGTTAAGGATGAAATGTGTCTTGGTTATTTTTCTATCACCATGACTAAACACCATGACCAAGGATCTGTGGGTTTTTCATCTTTACCCTAAAGATGTTGTCGAAGGGTTTGTGTTGCTGTGATTAAACATGGACCAGAAGCACCTTGGAGAAGAAAGGGCTTGTTTGACTTATATTTTCACACCACAGTCTTTCATCTAAGGAAGTCTGGTCAAGAACCTAGAGGCAGGAACTAAATCAGAAGCCATGGAGGAGCACCACTAAGTGGCTCTTTCTTGGTTTGCTCAGCCTGCTTTGATGTACAACTGAGGACCATCTGCTCAGGGGAGACACTGCCCACAGAGAGCTGGGCCCTCCTGCATTAATCATTGATCAAGGATATGCCCCACTGTCTTGCCTACAGGTCCATCTGGTGTAGGTACCTATTCAACTGAGGTTCCTTCCTTTTTCTCAAATGACTCTAGCTGTGCCCAGTTGACAAAATACTAACCAGGACTGTTTACATTGACTATCCAGTGTTGAAACAGTCGTTGCCTCCATAGAACAAATCCCACTTCTTGTTGCATACAATTATTTGTATATGTTATTGAATTGAATTTGCTAATACTTACCTCATCAATATATATATATGCATACATATATACATATATACATATATACATATATACATATATACATATATACATATATACATATATACATATATACATATATACATATATTTCTACAGTGACAGACTACCTGCAACCAAAGACAGCTTTGTCTCTATCCTACTATTTCCAGTGTGCTATCTAATAAAGGCAACATACATATAAGTAGGTATATGTATATATGTATACAGATACATATGTATGTATATATTCTCAATGAATTAGGTATGAGAAAATTTAATATGTGTATGTATATGTATGTGTATGTATATGTGTATACTTGTATGTGTAGCTATAGATATGTATAAATATATGTAAGTATATGTATATTAAAAAAAAGCTTATTTTTCTGTCTGTCTCTGTCTATTTGTCTGTCTCTCTGTGTGCACATGTGTATGTATGACAGAGGTCTTCCCTAACTACTTCTCTAGCATCTTTGGAGACAGGGTCTCTCAGTGAACCTGAAGCCTATGTACTAGGAACTAGGACCTCTCTTTTTTCTGTCTCCATGCTCCATAGTTCTAGGATTACAGGTGTTTGCTCATTTGTTTTTTTCTGTCTATTCTGGTTTTTTAATGCACACATTAGGGATCGCAACCCAAGTGCTCAGCCTGTGCGGCAAGCATGTTACCGACTCAACCATCTCCTGCCTCCTTTATTTCTGAGCTTCAAGGATACTGATGCAAAGGCTGACTCCAAAAGGAATGACAATTCTAATTCTTCCTTGTAGATTAATTTTTTCAGAGAAAATAAATTTAACTGTGAGTTACATCACATTTTCCAACATAGATTCTGGATAGAAAGAAAAATTCCTTCTAAAAATATATTTGTGAGATTGGGTGTGGTAGTGCATGCCTCTTCCAAAAATACATTTGCAAAATTGGGCATGCTGAGGCGTGGCTGTACTCCCTATACTCAGAAAGTGGAGGTAGGAGGATTAGCCAACCAAAGTCATCCTCCAACACAGAGCAAATTCAAGGCCAGCCTGGGGCTCCAGAGAGCATATCTCAAAAACAAACAAACAAACAAAATACAACACAGAGGCAGGTGGATCTCTGTGTGTCCCAGGCCAGTATATTCTACATAACAAGTTCCAAGATACACAGGAAGTCAAGGCTACACAGGAAGACCCTATGAGAATGGGGAGAGAGAATGAGCAGGAAAGAAAACCCTCTAAAAAAATAAATTAAAACTTTAAAAAAACTCCAAAAATAAAGTAAAAGGAAGAACAGGTTTGCCTTCCCTTTAGTACTGAAGGCAACTGTATTAAGTGCAAACTGACCATACAGGTTCCAGCACCGTCATAATATCTGTGGAATCTGCTCCTTCATTCAGCAAATATTTATTGAGCAATTGAATTATTATTGTTTTAAAAATGTTGTAGAAAATTTTTCTCCAAACCCTTGATAATTTACAACTGGATCTGGTTTCTATCTTGTACTTCTAGTCAACAAACTAATAGTATTACAAATATTTATCCTACTTGAGAATTTATTTTGCCTAAGACCTGAAATCATACATTTGGATTTCAGTATCTTAGCCATACTTAGAGCCACCAGGAATTAAACAGTAAATACTCTTTACTGTGTTTGTTTTTGTTTTGATTTTGTTTTGGTTCATTTTTGTTTTGTTTTGGTCTTGATTTTGCTTTGGTTCATGGTGATGGATACAGGATCTCATGCCTCAAACTGACTATTTAGCCACAGATGATCTTGAAATTCTGATTCTTCTGCTTCCACCTCCTGGAGACTGGAATTATAGGTGTGTATCAAGACATATGTTTTATAAAGTGCCAGGAATCAAATCAGGACTTTGTGTGAATGCTAGGCGAGTACTCTACTGCCTGGGTAAAGGATAAGAGGTCCTCGTTGATACAGATAAATACTGGAGAAGCTTGTCACAGGCTTGACTCTTCAGAGAAACAGTCTTCTTTCTGGAATGCTGGGAAAGGATATAATTTACAACCTGGTGATCTTTTCACTACCTGTAGAGCTAGGCTTCACCTTGTCCCATCCAGCAGGACAGTCAACGAGGGTCCGGAGGGTACCTGGAAGAAAATGAGGGACAAGAGACACGAAGAAGGACACCAAGACAAGAATCTGATCAAGGTGACAAGTTTAATGCTTGCAGGCAGGGGGAGGAGGAAGTCTTCACGGGGCCAGGAGATTATTAGCCAATAGGGTAGTTAGCTCACTCCTGCGGGATGTTGGCCTTGGTCTTGTAGGAAGTTGGCCCCTAGCAGAAGGTCACAATCCATGGGTGTGTAGGAAATTGGCTTTCAGCAAAATGTCATAAGCCCTGGGTCTGTAGGGGTCTATAGGAAGCTGGCTCTATTGCAAAGGTCCGAGAGCCCTAGGTCTGTATGAAGCTAGCTCTCAACAAAAGGTAGGAGACCTTAGCAAACCTGTTGGACCACCAGATTTGTGTCAACACTTCTGGCAAGCCTTGCTACTGAGCAACGCTGACCACCAGACTGGTATGGACACTTTAGCTAGGACATTAGGGTTTTTCCACTGAGCTTGTCCTTTAAGTGAACTTTCATATGTTCTTCTTCTGTCCTAATTAGTTCATTGTTGGGGTCTCAGGCAAGTCAGCTCCCCATGTCACCTGTATCCCCAGAATATTGTTTATTTTTCCCAGGATTTCCCCCTTGGAAATCTTGAGCATCGCTTCCCAGTCCATACAACTCATCTTTTGAGACATGCCACTTGTATGTCACAACAGCCTACATAACTTTTATATTATCTTAGAGCTAGACCAAATCCTGATACCCACAGCAACAGGTTTAACTCTGTCATTCTTTCTAGTCCCTTATCTTGAAGATTGTTTCTAAATCAACACAACCTTCTTAATGGAAAAATCCATATATACTTTGAAAAGAGTTTCAATGTAAACACGCCTTAAGTTTATTGAACACTTGGGACTAAGTTGTCATCAGGAAAATTTTTTCCCAAAGTTGTGCTTAAATATGGCTAAAATAAGCCAGCTGATGTCATGTTTTAGAAGTTTGGACCTGTACTGGCTAACTAAGTCAGGCTGAACTGAGTTTCATTTTTACTTCACCCAAACCACTTTCCTGCCAGCTGTGAGGCTCGCAGAGAGCCCCGCATACCTGACATGTCAGCAGCCACAGGGCGTGTTTTGATGTATTTTGCCTGATAAACCCCATCAGGATCAATTTCATATTGAATCTCAACCTTATATCATTGAATCTGTCAAGAATGCTACTAAGAATGTAGATGTGACACTCTTGGCCTCAGTTCATGTCTATGGACTGTCTATGGACCCATCTCAAATAACTCTAAATTTTTAGTTGTTTTTGGTTTTTTGTTTGAGTTTGTTTTTTGTTGTTGGTTTTTTTTTTTTTGGATTTTTTTTTTTGGATTTTTTTGTTGTTGTTGTTGTTGTTTGTTTTGTTATTTGATAGAACTTTTACTAGAAATTTTCTGTGAAATTAAGTCAAAGAAGAGCTTGGAGTGACAGTTCCCACCTGTAATCCCAGCCATTGAGAGGTAGAGACAGCAAGAATATGAAGTTGAAACTAGTCTGGGTCACATAGTGACAAGAATCTATACCCCCTACCCACGACCACATGACAGAAAAAAAAGGAAGAAAGAAGAAAGAAAGAAAGAAAGAAAGAAAGAAAGAAAGAAAGAAAGAAAGAAAGAAAGAAAGGAAGAAAGAAAGGAAGGAAGGAAGGAAGGAAGGAAAGAAGGAAGGAAGGAAGGAAGGAAGAAAGAAAGGAAGGAAAGATGAGGGGGGAGTCAAAAGTGTTCTGGCTATTGTAAGAAGTTAATGTGATAGGCTGAAAATATTCCTCTATGATCTGTCCATGTCCTACCGCAAAAAATCCATAATCCTTGTTTTAATAATGAGATTGTCTTGAGTTATCCAGATGAGATTTAAATGTTATGGGAATGTCCTTTTAAAGACCCACAGAGAAATATTTGCACAGACTCATGACAAAGACAAAGACAGGAGTGATGGGCTCATAAACCAAGACAGTCAGTGAATGCCACAAGGTTTAAGAACCTAAGAGTCAAGCAAAGAAGCAAGGAAGAAAGGAAGGGAAAGAGGGAGTGAGTAACAGAGGAAGGGATGGAGCGAGAGAGGGAGGGAGGGAGGGAAGTAGAGAGGGGAAAGGAGGAAAAGAGGAAAGAATACTGTTTAAAAGAATTAGTTTATATGATTGTGGCAGTTGTCAGGTTAAAGCTTTGAAAACCAGGGAAACATAAACAGTCTCCTCTTGAAACCAAAGCAGTGGACAGACAGTTTTCCTTCTTCCTTAAGAGACTTCAGTTTTTTTCTGTGAGAGTTTTGACAAGTGGTTGAGGCCTACCTGCACTGGAAACTAATGTGCTTTGCTCAAAGTATATTGATTTGAGTCTTAATTACCTCTTTAAACTATAACATCATACATATGTGTGTGTGTGTTCCTAAATACACAAGTACAACCTTCTTAGTCTGTATAATGTTACTTGTTTGTATAACAAAGAAAAAAAGAGGACACAGATTTGAAGGAGAGCAAGAAGTACATGAGAGGGTTTGGAAGGATGAAAAGGGAAGTGGTGTAATTATGGTATAGTCTCAAAATAAAAGTTAGTTTTCCAAACACCTTCACAGCAACAACTAGAGTTGCATTTGACCAAATCACTCCACATCATAATCTGTCAAACCGATACATAAAATTAATCACTTCACTGTCTGTTCAAGGGAAGGAACATGAAGAGTGCAGGCTCTAGTTCTCCAGAGGAAAAAAGAAAGGATTAGAGTGAAAGACTCAAAGAAACCAAGCTGCAGGTTATCAAAGAGAACAGAGAAAGCTAAAGTGGTGTGTAGAGGAATTTTAATCTGGCAACAGGGCTGTTCTGGCAAGGCATCATATCCCAAAACCTTCTAGGTCTATGTGATCTGGCTAGATTACAGACATGGCATTAGTATGCACCTTTAGTCCCAAACAATGAAGGTTATTTTGGTTTGTAGAAGGAAGCAGCCATGTTTGAAAGTAATGTCTAATTGGGGGAAAACAAAATGATGAATCAGAGAAAGATTTGACAGAATGAGTCAGAGATAGGATACACCCAACCCTCATGAGGACAGCATAGGAAAGAGATGACTTAAGAGAGCAGTGCTCATGGCCAGCCTCTACTTCTCTACATCTCTTCTTCTCTTCTTCTCTTCTTCTCTTCTTCTTCTTCTTCTTCTTCTTCTTCTTCTTCTTCTTCTTCTTCTTCTTCTTCTTCTTCTTCTTCTTTCTTCTTCTCTCTCTCTCTCTCTCTCTCTCTCTCTCTCTCTCTCTCTCTCTCTCTCTCCTTTCTCTGCCTCTATTACCCTCTTAGCTCCCCTTCCCATGCCCTGGATAAACTCTATTCTATACTATACCATCCTGTGGCTGGTCCCTCAAGGGGAAGGGATGCCTCTGCATAGGCCTGCTGAGGCACCCCCTTCCCCCATACCTGACTACACCTCCATAGAACATGTTCCCTCCTCTCTTTATTTTTTTATAAACACATCACAGCTGACAGGATTCCACTAGTGCAAATTCTGAGCCATGACATTGGGATCAATTCATCTTGCTTTTTGAGACAGGTTCTCTCCCTAGGATGTGGTGCTTGCTAATTAAGCTGGACTGGCCAGTAAGCTCCAGGGATAGGTCTGTCCTCCACCTCTTCAGTGCTGGGGCTGCAAGCATGCACCACCTCCATACTTGGCTTTTTCATGGGTACTGGAGATGGATCTCAGGTCTTCATGCTTGCACAGAAGACATTATCAACAAAACCATCTCCCCAACATGGAAGGCTCAACTTTTTGAGAGACTTTGAAAGAGTCGTTGAAAGGGCACAAATACAGTTGCTTTACAGCCTAAGTAAGAAAAGATGCAGGTCCATTGTCATAAACTAAATGCTACCAATATGAAGGTGACATAGTAACCTTAACATAAACATTGGCACCAAAAACCTCAAATATTTTCATAACATCACAAATATAATAATAGATTCTTCAGAATAGTATATCACTGATTCAAAGTTATGATAATTGGGGACATGAAAGATTATTTTATTTGATATTTTATCTAATTACTAAATTAGTTAATAAATAAATTAATATTTATTTAAATAATGGCATTGAACAATATGGTTATCTTATTTCAATTACATCATCAATATGAATAATTCAATAATTAATATAAATATTCAGTGTGCAATAAAGAAGTCTATGTATTACTTTGAATCCACTTTCAATACCTTTGATGTCCTTTGGCAGTCGTGCATATTTTATTTGCATCCATTGAAACATTGTTCTAAGAAGCAGTCAAAACGTTTGTTCAAGCCAAAGTGCCTACCTTTCAAAGTGCCTGGGAATCATTTAGGGGAAGGAGACATAGAACATATTAAGGTATTAATTTGAATCACAAGAGATAGGCCACAAAAACAATGATGAAAAGCAAGCAGTAAGCTCAAGAGGAACTCTGTTTGAAAGCCTTCCCAGCACTGTAACTTCTTACTGTTACTGTTCCGACTGTTTTGTAATCAGGCTGATAAATGCCTAGCACAAGGCACATGCAAACAACCGAATTCTGTTTTTCCTTGGAACCCCATCTCCTCCTCTTTGTGCAAAGTCTTATAGAATTTTAATGGTCCTACCTCCCTTTGGGCCATCTATCCTTCTACATAACTGACAAAAGCTTGGCAATTTTTCTCATCTAAACTACAGAGACTGGGTGTAGTAAATTACCCAGAAGCCTAGAGAACATTTATTGTATCTATCATTCACTTGTTAAAAACCATCTTCACAGCCATCATAAACACACCAATTTATAAATCTATGGCATTTTGACAATAAAATACATGGCGTGAAAGAGAAGATAGGAGAAAAAAAAAAAAAAAACTAGGGGCTGGGGATTTAGCTCAGTGGTAGAGCACTTACCTAGGAAGCGCAAGGCCCTGGGTTCGGTTCCCAGCTCCGAAAAAAAGAACCAAAAAAAAAAAAAAAAAAACTAAGTCTGCCAAAATTTGTAAGACTTACCCTTGTATGTTGTCCACTGATTATTTAATGAATTATAATTGTAACTATAGTGGACAGTAAGTGAAGGTGTTGAGATGGATAGGAGAGATCTCAACTGGCCCCAGGTTGAACTTCAAAGTACAAACTAAACAAATGAATAAACAGGACTTCAGGTGAAGGCCAGTCCCCAGAAAAGAGCTCATGGTACAAATGTCACTCCGTTATTCATGAAAAGCATAGGCGCAAGGGCTCTCAACCTTCCTAATGCTGTGACTCTTTAATATGGATCCTCGTGCTGTGGGGACCCCCAAGCACGAAATTATTTCTTTTTTTTTTTTTTTTTTCTTTTTTTCGGAGCTAGGGACCGAACCCAGGGCCTTGTGCTTCCTAGGTAAGCGCTCTACCACTGAGCTAAATCCACAGCCCCACGAAATTATTTCAATAGCATCTTCACAACAGTGATTTTGCTACTCCTAAGAACAGTACTGTAAATATCTGATATGCAGGATATCTGACACACAACCCACAAAGAGACTGAGACCCACAGGTTGAGAAGAAACTCTGGCCTAGAGCCAGGAAACATGAAAACCCTGTAAGTGGGCTGGAGAGACGGCTCAGTGGTTAAGAGCACTGACTGCTCTTCCAGGGGTCCTGAGTTCATTCCCAGCAACCACATGGTGGCTCACAACCATCTGTAATGGGATCCGAGGCCCTCTTCTGGTGTGTCTGAAGATAGCTACAGTGTACTCATATAAACAAAAAATAAATATTAAGAAAAAAAAAGAAAAGAAAGAAAACCCTGTAAGTAAACAGAAGGAGCTGACCCAACAGGCATCGGGAAAGCTGGTTTCCTCTCTCTTAAGACCCCTGTGGTGACACAAATGGGGTGAGAACACAGAGGTTGGTGAGGTCTTTCTCTCACACACTCACACACACACCCTGTTTCTAACACAGGCTTCCCTAGACTGATCTGAAACACGTGGTGCAGTATGTGAAGAACAATGGAACGCAATGTTTGGCTCTGAGGGCTGTGAAGAAGGAAACTCTTCATTCTCCCCGATCCCTCCCCATACACACAGCACAATATCTCCACTGATTATGAGCCATTTCCCCAATAGCAACACTTTCGGAGATAATTGCGCTCTGCGAATTTTCTCTTCCTTCTGAAAATCAGGTCAAGAACATAACCTCCCATACTTTAACACCCAATAGTGTTTTGTTTATTATTTTAGCACACAAACATTTAAAATCATAATCTACACACCTTCACTAGAAGTGAAACAAAACACCCCTCTCCCCAAAACAGTAGATAGCATTTAAAAAATGATGTGCAGCTCAGTCTGTAAAGTGGTGTCTCACAAGCACAAAGCCCTGGCCTCAGGGTTCAGCCCACAGTGCCACATGAACCAGATATGTAATCTTGGTACTGGGGACGTGGAGAAGGATCCAATCAAGGTTCTCACAGTGAGCTCCAGGACATCTTGGGCTGCATAAGATCTTCCCTTAAGTTAGGAGAGAAAGAGAGAGAGAGAGACAGAGAGAGAGACAGAGAGAGAGACAGAGAGACAGAGAGACAGAGAGACAGAGACAGAGAGACAGAGAGAGACAGAGACAGAGAGAGAGAGAGAGACAGAGACAGAGAGAGACAGAGAAAGAGAGAGAGAGACAGAGAGGGGGTATTTAAACAGGAGAGAGAGACAGACAGAGAGAGACAGAGAAAGAGAGAGAGACAGAGAGAGAGAGACAGACAGACAGAGAGACACAAAGAGACAGAGGGGGCGTGTTAAACAGGTACCCATCTATCTTTATTGAAACATCCAGGAAACAGAAGTAGCCTACATGTCCATCTACGGATCAACGGATAAAGAAAATGTCATGTGATGCAGCCATAAAGAGAAGTAATATGATGACATTTCATGGAAACATGTGGCACTGGAAATCACTGTTACAGGAAAAAAGCCAGGGTAAGAAAATCAAACACTGTATTTTCAGCTATGTAAAGAAACTAAAGTTAGAATTGTGTGTGTACATCTATCTAGCTGTCTGTCTATCTATCTATCTACTATCTGTCTATCCACCTATGTATCTATCTACCTACCTACATCTATCTACCTACCTATCATGTCTGTCTGTCGGTCTGTCTGTCTGTCTGCCTAGGGGTTCATGAAACTAGAAAGGGGATCATGAAAGTGGAGAGACAGGTCTTAAGGGAAGGAGGAAAGAGTCAGCAGCGGACTACATGCCACGAGAAGGCAGAAGGGAGACTAACTGGGGGAAGACAAGAAACTGGCCCCCTTCTCAAGAAGGGAGCTGGTGAAGAGGAGGCCAGTGGGTATGGGAACAAATGAAATCAAAGTATAATGATACTTATTATGAAGCTATCGTGACGAAACCCATCACTTTGCGTGCTACCCTAAAAATTAATTGCAAAGATAGAATCATAAGCATCAACTCCCAGATGCTGAAGTCAGCTATTAGCAAACTTACTACGGCTCTCACCAAGCCCTTAAGAGGTAGGTGTTATGAAAACCATCTGAATCCTCTTTAGAGCTAAATAGTGTAGCTGAAGCTATAATCCTATTTATCTCTTTGAAACCTTCCCCAACATGCCAGTAAAGGAAATTAAAATCTTAATTAAGCCCTTCTCATTAGATGTAGCAACGAACACAGTCCAGTCATACTAGCCAGGATAATGTAATAAAACAACTACAACACAGGAAAGTTCACCCCGTCTCACTCCAAGAATTACATCCAATCACTTCTTACGGTGACACCTGGAATACCCCGTGATCTCATGCCAAGATCCAGACATCATTGCTGGGCTTATGAATATGTCATGCCTTATCTAATCCTTCATCAAACCTATTGTCTTGTCTGCCTAGCTACTCTTTTCCAGGAACTGCCTCGCCTCGTGGCGTAACTCACCAGGCTGCAGAGGATTTGCAAAATTCCCATGTGAGACTGCCCCTAGCTATGGTTAACCTGTCTGAGGGCGAGTCCCTGACCTTTTCTGGGTCTAGCGTTCCCTCCCTCCTGAGTTTTTAAACTGAAACCCAGAAACAGATGATTTCCCTCCTAAACACTAACGGTTATGAGTATTCCTCCGGACTGGCATGAGGACTGCAAATGGGAAGTTTACTAAGAAAGGAGGACTGAGCCTAAGAAAATAGCAGAGATGTGGGAGAGTTTTTAGATTTGCTCCGTGTAGCTCTTAGTGGCCGGTCTCTCTTGAAGTCCAGTAATTAAAGCCAGTATTTCTGCAACAAATAATCTATTTATTTTTAGGCTGATATGATTTATACCTCCGTTCCACATAAAAATAAAACTAATAATTGATATTGATTTAGTCAATAAGATGTTACTTATATAATATTTAACATATAAATTACTTGCATTTTAACAGTTTCTATCTCAAATGTATATTTTATAAGCCTTGAATCTATTTCTTCTAAAGAACATGTCTTTTCAGTGTCAAGCATGCCTTTAGAGACTGGGTGTCAAGGTCAGGCTCATACATACTTACCACATGGCTTAAGATCTTTGTTTATGGCCTCTAAGGCAGTGTGGTTCTCATCTTTCCCAATGCTGTGACCCTTTTATACAGTTATTATGTATTATGTTATTATGACCCCCCCAACTATAACATTATTTTTGTTGCTACTTCATAACTGTAATTTTGCTACTGTTATGGATCATAATGTAAACATTCGTTTTCTGATGGTGTTAGGCAACCCCTGTGAAAGTGTCATTCGACTCCCCACAGGGGTCGGGACCCATAGGTTGAGAACCAGCTCACCAAAGTGTTTTGAGTCACATGTTTTAAATGTCCACCTTGAGCCAGACCAAGGGAGTTGAATCTTCATGATCTTGGTGATTCCACCTCCACTCTGGCTATCCGGACTAGAAAAAAAAATATAACAACAACAAAAAAATCTAAACTGTGAGATAATGGTACACACCGTTAATCCCAGCACTCGGAGAGCAGAGGCAGGCAAATCTCTTAGTTCGAGGCCAGCCTGGTCTACAGTGCAAGTTCCAGGACAGCTTTAAAACAAAACAAAACAAAACAACAACAACAAAAAACAACAACAAACAAACAAACAAAAAAACCGAAAGGAAAAAACCTAAAATAATCTGTATAAATTCCAGTGCCTTGGAATGCAATCCTGAAACAACATCCAACAATTCATGGCCTATCTTTCGTACCTGTGTGTAAAATACTTAAATCCCTTTACACTGAATGGGCCTGAGCCTAACCTCTAATGGCTGAGCCATCTCTCCAGTCCTAGGGAGCTAATGTATGTAATAGTTAGGGCACTCATTACACTTTTACCTTGCCCTTTGGATTGCTCACGCTAGGACAGTGGTTCTCAACCTGTGGGTTGTGACCCCATTCAGAGCAAATGGCTTTTTCACAGGGATCATCCAGGACCACTGGAATCCACAGACATTTACGTCACAATACATAACAGAAGCAAAATTACAGTTATGAAGTAGCAATGAAAATAATTTTATGGTTTGGGTAACCACAACATGAGAAATTGTATCAAATGATCTCCGCATTAAGAACATTGAGAACCACTGATCTAGGAAAATCAGATACTGTTTCATGAAAACACTCAGGACATCCTACGAATGTCCTCATGGTGAGGAAACGAGGCTTCTTGCCCACACCCATCATTAATGTGCAGGGCTATTAGCGAGTGGGTTTGGAAAAAGATCCTCCAACTTAGTAAAGTATTGATGACAGCCGTACGTACTCACAAACTGACCAAGCGAACCTGTTCCTAAATACATTTTAATAGAGACTATATGAAATAGTAAGTGCTTCCCATTATTTGAAGCTACTAGGTTTTAAGTGGTAATCTATTATACAGAAACAGAAAACTGATATTCTGTTCTATTCCGTCAAACTACTTAATTGGTCCAAGGATGGGCAAGTACTCCAACTTAGGGTAATGAGTAATTTCTCACCATATATGTATGTGTATGTGTGTATATATATATGGAGAGAGGGAGGGAAGGAGGGAGGGGATCAATTTGCATGCAGCCTAGGCTGACTTCAAATATGCTCAGTAGCTGAAGATTGACAATGACATTTGCTTTGTTTCGTTTTTGATGAACTATTGCACGGAACATAACTATTGTTTACATTGAAAGGCTGAATATATAGAATTTAAATTCCATAGTGAGCACGTGTCTACTGAATGAAGACCGTCATTTGGAAGCAAAAGAAGTTAATGCAGAAAGAAACAGAAAGGCAGAAGAAGGCAGTGGAAGGCGTGGTCACGGTGCCAGGGTTCTCAATTCTAACATCCCCAAGACTCAACTCAATCTTGCCCTTTTCTTAAGAGTCTTTTCCAGAGACCCCCATCCTAAGATTGCTGCTTCAAGGCTTTTGTACATCCTGGACATCTCTCATTGGCTATCTCGGCTCAATCTCTTTCTACAGTTGCTGTGCAAAGCTCATCTCACCAAGGGGATTGCTCTCTCTCCCTAACACAAAGCATTTAGTATCTGATAATTGTGCAATGTATCTTGGCTAGGTGGAGTTCACGTTCTTATATGCTTCCACTAGAGTGAAGCACAAGAAGGTTTCTTACGATATTTGTAGAGTCGAAGGGCAGTAATAGACAACATGTAACTCATGCTTATTTCTGCTTATCTGATGACTTTTCTTATCACTGTGAGGCAGCAGTAGACCAGCATCTGCTTTATTGTCTCTGGTGCTCTCTTCATCACCCCTCGATCCTTGCCGAGTATGTGTGTTTTACCATAAAGGTCATTGGCAGTTAGCATCAACATGGGTTTGATGCTACATGCACACACACACACACATGTGCACGATTCTTAAGATATAAATGGGAATATATAACATATATTATTTATGAGATTCCAATACAGTTTTGAAGGATAAATAGGTGTTTATCATTATGAAGTTAGTTGGGAGAGAAAAGTGTTCCCAAGCTAAGGCACATTCAAATCCAAAGGAGTATGATAGGACTCCTTAGAAAAAAAATCTGTTTTTCTTAGAGCACATACTGCAGAGATAATTGTAGGATGAAAACTTAAAATGATGTTAGAAGCCAAGTACTCAAAGGTTTTATACATGTCCCCAAGGAAATTTAGACTTTAATTTCATAAGCGTACACACACAGACACACAGACACAGACACCAACACAGACACACACACACACACACACACACACACACACACACACACACACACACACACTCACACTCAAATTGGTTTGTCTGATTACCTTCTAAAACTACAAGTTAAAAATGTTGACTCCAAAGTCCTGGCCCCATTCCACATCCTTAAGTCTATGACAGTACACACGGATTTGCATTTTTAAAACACCATTCAAATGATTAAGGTGATTCGAGTAGTACCGTGTTCTGCGATGTAAGCTAGCACAGGCACAAGCATGCGGGCCCTTTCGCCGAGATATAAATCTCTGAAATATCATTCTGCATGCGATGAATAAAAAAAAGATTGATTCAGAAGGAAAGGGAACCTGCACACACACGTATTAGGATGTCACCATAATAATGCAAATGAGAGGTGGTGTCAGTGTCGATGGAGGCAGAACCAAGTTATACAGAGAGGTGACTCTTAGAAAATGCTGTCTAGCCATGAGATTCCCTTTTTTTTCTTTCTTTCTTTCTTTTTTTTTTTTTTCCGGAGCTGGAGGGAGCTGGGGACCGAACCCAGGGCCTTGCGCTCGCTAGGCTAAATCCCCAACCCCAGCCATGAGGTTCTCGAACCCCTTATCATCCTGCCCTCACCCCATGAATGCTGAGGTTATAGCCATGTAGCCCTATACCCAGATTCTCCTATTTTTAAATCACATTTTATTTATTGTGTCGGTGCATGACACATTTGGAAGTCAGGAGACAAGTCTTAGGGGAGTCAGTTCTCACTTCTCACCAAATGAGGGTCCAAGGATCTGAGCTTGTGGGGCTTGGCAGAGTGCTGCACCAACTCTCCCAGCCTCTCCTAATGGTTTTAAAGGAACTGTCGCCTAAAATTTCTTATCACAGAGAGGCTTCTGATAGGTGGATATGGGGGAATAAACTGATTGCTGCATTCTTTCCTCTCTCTAGCCAAGAGAATGGGAATGGGAATGTATGCAAATCCAGAATACTGAAGGAGGCTGGAGGGCAGGACAGAAACCGGAAAGCTGACTGGGTTTCCGCCATCTTAAAAAGACAACGTTCGAGTTGGGGATTTAGCTCAGTGGTAGAGCGCTTGCCTAGGGGAAGCACAAGGCCCTGGGTTGGGTCCCCAGCTCCGGAAAAAAAAAAAAAAAAAAAAAAAAAAAAAAAAAAAGACAATGTTCTACTAGAGAAGGTATAAAAGCGAGCTGGAAACAAGTCCTTACACAGAGAGGGATAACGTGGTTCTGAGAACGACTCAGAGGAAGCCTACATCACCATCTGTAAGGTGGAGACCATCGCTTTAGCAAACAGTCTTTGGGAGCATCATTAGACAGGGACAGAAGGAGATAAAATAGGACAGACAATCCCTGCCTTCTGCCCTCCTAGTGACCTTCAACCTCGTGAGCCAGAACAGGGAGAAGTGTGGAAGAGCTGGCTTTTGGCTCCTGAAGTATATAACTCAACCCCTTGGATGATAGAGAAATATGAAGTTGACCAAATGTGAGCTCTGGCTTGGGGTGGGGATCCCTTGCAGGCTTTACCGCCAGCTGGGAAACAATCTGGGTTTCAGACATAAGAATGAAACTCAGTTCAGCTCAACTTAGGGATCTGGAGCTGGGCCAAAGTTCCAAAGTCTGACACCAGTTGGTTTATTTTAGCCATATGTAAGCACAGCACAATTTTAGGGGAAAAAAACTATAACAAGGAACTCAGTTCCATAAGTATAGCAGAATTTAATACATGTTTACATTAAAATTCTTTACAAAATACATCTGGCTGCTTTTATAAGGATGGGTACTGTTGAGTCAGAGATAGGGCCCAAGATTTAGGGTCCAGGCGAATGACTGAAGAAAGGAACAGTGGGTATGGGAGTCAGGATTGGCCTGGCCCTAAGATAACACAGAAATCACTTAGACCATTGTAAAGGACAAGTGACATCACTCATAAGGATGAGTTTGATGGCCTAAAGGCAATGCTCAAGATTTAGGTGGAAAGGATCTGGGATAAGTAAAACATAAATTCTGGGGATGTGGGTAGAGCCTGGCTCAACAGATAGCACATTGTCACCAGGTTGTAAACTACATCCTTTCCTGCATTCCAGGCAGAAAACAGGTAACCATCTCCTTCTTCTGAGGGAAGCCTGCATGTTTAACTTTCCAGGCTTCTCCAGTGCTAACCTGTATGCACAGGGAGCTCGTGCCCTCTACATGTGACCCAGGAAGAACTTGTCTAGTAGAATCGAACTAATAAAGCATGACAGAAGACAGGAGTGGTAAGAAAATGGCATCTTTAATGTTCATACCTCCAACGGGTTCACTCTGCTCAATCAATGGGCAATGTTCAAATAGATTTTTTTCCCCAAAGAATTATAGGGGCTAATAAAGGTAAATAATGCATTGGGAGATGACTAAGGACAAAATCCAGAAGGAAGCCATCATTAAAGAGCCAAGAATAGAGAAAAAAGGCCAGGCAGTAAGGATGAGTAACAGACAAGTCCAGCCAAAGGGCCAGGGCGGAGTAGAGGCTCAAGAGGAAAGCAGTGATTTGTGCTACATAAAAGCACATGTGACCGATCCCAACGCACCAGCAGCATCTGGATGGGCTGCGTAATTACACAGATCTCTAATTTCTCCTGCTCAGCCTGATCTATATGGTTGCTGTCATCTTCCCAGTTATCCCTACTATAGGCTTCTCAAGGGAATATTGTTTCTTTGTTGTCTTTAAATGCCCCATTATCCCAAAGCCCCAAATTCTGAATGAACTAAACACATTGCGGTGTATTTATTCTCCCATGCTGTGAACCTACTCTCTTCCATTCAAACTTAGGCTGTCATAGTGGCAGAGACTGCTAGCTACCTGTCAATGTTTTTTGTTTGGTTTTTTTTTTTTTTTTTTTGGTTAATGGTCACAGGACGCCAAGAAAAAGCTCCATAACCTGGATCTCTCTCTCTCTCTCTCTCTCTCTCTCTCTCTCTCTCTCTCTCTCTTTCTCCCTCCTTCTCCCTCCCCTCTCTCCCTCCTCCCTCCCACCCTTCCTTTCTTCTTTTGGAAAAAAGAGTTTCACTCTAGGCTGGCTTTGAACTATGTGGCTCAGGCTTGCTTCAATATCTCCTTGCCTCATCCTCCTGAATGCAGGAATTACAGGACTGTGTCATACTCCTAGCATAGAACTTACCTTTGCTTGAAGTCACACAAGGCTTACAATAGAATCTGGTACTTCAAGCAACTATCAGAATAGACCCCATTCTTTCTTTCCTCTCATCTAGCCAGCTGGAATATGAATGCTGAAGTTGCAATGGTTACCTTAGGCTGTAAGTAAGTTTGGCCATGGGGAGCCCACAAAGATGGACACTAACGTGTCCTTCCCAATTCGACTTCAGATGAAAGCTTTGGGAAGAGAGGTCAGCAGGTCTCTTATAGCTGCCTTCCCTTTAGCTAGCTTGTTCAAAATCTATTTGAGGGTGGCTTGTACTTTATGACATATCAATGTAGGAACACAAAGGTCTGGCCATTTATACTAACTCAAGACATCTCTAAGTTGCCGTTTTATCTCCAGTTTTCTGTGGGGGTCAAATATGGCTATTATTAAACCCGTACAGAGCATAATTTCTCCCTCTACCTCTCCACCTGTTCCTATATCTCCAGAGAGCAGGCAGATAAGGTTCTGTGCGGCTGTTCCTTCAGGCAGCAGCACTCTTTGCCCAGATAGTCAGAAAGAACTTCCTCTTGTCTTTGCAGTGAGCCTTTGGGCAGTAGACCAGCTATTCCGTCAGCACCCCTGATCTCCAGTCTGTTCCGTCTCCCCTGCACCCACAGTGCCCTGTAATGCAATTACTATTGACTGTTGGTTTACTCACTTCCTTTCTCCTCTCACAAGGCCTAAGGACCATGAGGGATGTCGGTTATATGCACTTAGGCACTTAGGCATCCAAACACTTTTGATCGTGACTGGCAGACGAATTTGGTGACTATTTGTTGGAACAAATGAAGAAGTGAGTGATTCTCTGTGGGATCTTGCAGATAGTCACTTGTCAGGATACTATATTTAAAGAAAGAAAAAAAAAAAAACCAGCTGAACAGGGCTCTGGTAGCAGATTCACCAAGTACTATAACTTTTATAGTACCTAAAATAAAAGATGACTCATATATGTTTATAGGGTATTTGAAATCTCTCTTTATAATATTTATTCTCTCTCTCTCTCTCTCTCTCTCTCTCTCTCACACACACACACACACACACACGTGTATCTTGTTTCACAATGAGGTAGTGATTTTATGTTCTGATGAGACAGTCATTAAAAAAGAGTAATTTTCCTTAGAACTAGAAATTTAGAAAAGGCTAACCTGAAATTCTCAAGGGTGGTGACCCAGGACAACTTGCTGGGTGACATTATAGGGTACAGTTACTTCTAACAGGATC
This sequence comes from Rattus rattus, assembly GCF_011064425.1. Classification (NCBI taxonomy): domain Eukaryota; kingdom Metazoa; phylum Chordata; class Mammalia; order Rodentia; family Muridae; genus Rattus; species Rattus rattus. The sequence continues at coordinate 190,569,036 of NC_046156.1, forward strand.
TGTCTGTTCTCAAGCACAGTCCATTGCAACTGAGTTGCTAGAAACTTTGTTTTGCTTCATGTTACCAGCTTCTGAAAGCGGTCAGGATGGGTGAGATCAGGAGCTGTCCTCTGAAGTCGACAGCCAATAAACATGAACCAGACCAACTGAGCACCCATGGAGTTGGCTTGGGGATTTTATTTTTGTAGTTTTGAATTCTCCAGGGAGGTGGGGGGAGGGGGTTTTCCAATCCAGGGGAAGTCCTTTCACTTCTTATTAGTAAAGGTTATGGAAATGTCACTATCTTAATTAGAAAGTCAATTATGATATTATAATAAAGTATCATTCAAGACACTCATTTGGATTAAAACAAAAATAATTCCAACATCATTTATAAACATATAAACATTATTTTAAAACACTGACCTAACAATAATAGATTTTTATCGTTATTAACTAATTAGTAATTTGTTCAAATTTATTAATATTTTGTATATATTAATGAATGCTGGAAATTGATCGGCAGCAGTTATTCCCTCACCAGTTGTGTTCCCCAAATAATCACACAGGGACATTTTAATATTTCAAAGCTTAGGCCTTATCTGGGCATACTTTCAACTAGCTCGTTAGAGTTAACCTAACCACTTCAATCCATCCAGCCATGTAGAAGCTATACCTTCCAGACCCAGAATCATATCTGTTTCCACCCATGTTTTCTGGGGGAAAGGTCTTCTTCCTTTTTCTTCTTCCCAGGGAGTCCCACCTATTTCTCTCTACAGCCCAAAAGTAGGCTTTAGCCTTTTATTGACCAATTAACCTGGCGAGCAAGTTTTGCACAACAAAAGTTGGTGTTTGTGAGAATTTGCTCTTGGGGCAAGCAGATCCCCGGCTACAGAATTTAGCATCTGAATACATAGCAGCACCAAACCAAGGCAATAGTAGTTTTCAGTAAGAGATGGTGAGAATAAAGATGTTAATGGCATTATTTGCAATACTTTGGCTTGGTTGGATTGCTTTGAGCCTTGAGGCACAGCCTGACCTCTAACTCAAGTGACCATCTTGTCTCAGACTCCAGAGTTGAAAAATTCCAAGTGTGCACCACTACCACGCCCTGGCTTTTGACAATCTGTTGATAGGCTAGCAATTCAAGATAAAAGGCAAATAATCTCCAAAGGACGTTTTGGCCTACCCCTCCCCCTCCCCAACCCTTCCAACCCCGGACTAGGAGCAATGTCGCTCTTAGTTAATTTACTCTTTACTCCTTGGGCTCAGTGAAGCAAAGTTTAGGATGTAATTTTAAGACATTAGACTTAAGTTTCAAATGAAATTTATCTTTGGACAACTTTTTTTTAAATTCTTTCTATAGCAAATAATAAAAATGTATTAATAATAATGCTGCCTTTCTTTAAAATGTATTAATATGTGTTGAGTTTTAAAAACCTCAGTGCTTCCATTTCGGTCCTTTGACTTTTTATTGGCATCCAACTGGTCCTCGGTAGAACTTGATTATCATCACCAAATGGGGAACCATTTGATATAGATGCTTAGAGCTGTTTGCAGTTGCCCTAACTGGTCCTTCCCTACAGAAGTGTTCTTCCTTCTCCCCAACCACATTCTCTGGCTTCATCTATTGTCTTCTGATGACTTGATATTAACATTCTTTTCAAACTTGCTGGCCTCAGTAGTCTCTCATGACCATAAATAGCTCTCTGCTCTATTTACAAAGGCATACCATGGGCCAACGAGGTATCTCCCTGGGTAAAGGCATGTATTAACAAACCCAAAGACCGAAGTTCGATTCCTGGGACCCACATGGTAAAAGGAGAAAACCAAGTTCTACAAATTGTCTTCTGATACCCATACACATGCTGTGGCACATATGTGTACCCCCTCCAACACACACACACAGGCACCGAATAAATAATCAAATGAAAACTTTAAATTAGAGGTCTCTTACCATTCACAAACCAGCTTCTGCAGTATTCTGAAGTAGACATGCACCCACCTTTAATACTGAAGCATTGATTTTGCTAGCCATAGCAGTTTAGTTATTGAGGGCTCATTCCTCTCCTTTCCCAGGAGTGCTCAGATCCAAAATCTGGCCCTTGTGCAGGAGGACAATGGGCTTGGAGAACACATCTCAGCTTGAGACAAGTCTGAAAGGAACATCTCCCTGTAAAGTTCCCTTTGAACCGGCAGAGGCGTTGTCACTGAGGCACAGTGACTGTAGTCAGATCCTGCTGCTTGCACTTGTCCATAGATATTGATCAAAGAGTCACTTCCCCATAACTTTCCTGCATTCTAACCTTCATTTCAGAGTTTTCTCCCTAGGACTCTCGATCTGTGAGAAATATTCTTGTCTGAGTCACATCACTACTTCAGATGATCTAAAAACCTCACCTTAAAAGTGTAAAATGTTCATAGTAACCTGTGTATTACTCACAGTAGTTCAACCTCTGTAATAAACACTCTCAACATGGTCAGTGACTCAACACAATAAATTTCTGCTTCATAGTCATCCCATGATGCCCTGCAGCCTAGTGGGAGAGGCTTCAACCCTGTCATTCAGGACTCTGCCCTTTCCCAAGAACCTGGCCTTTTCTGACAGACCAGGAAAGAAAATGGAGGTGTGTGTGTGGGGGGGTGTCTCCAGGAGGCTGGATGGCTTGGAAGGGTGTATGTATGGATTCTGCCATTTTGCTGACTTCCCAAAAGTGGAAGAAGTCAGTCACATAGCGCCCGCCCTGAGTCTCTGCTTCACGTGTATACAATTGTGATTTTTTTTTTCAATATTCATTATCCACGACCTGGGGTTGGGATTTGGCTCAATGGTAGGCGCTTGCCTAGGAAGCGCAAGGTCCTGGGTTGATCCCAGCCCCCCCAAAAAAAAAAAAGAACTGCCATTATCCGACCTATGACATTTTGCACTTCCTACCATCCTTCAATTTGCCAGATTAAAAAATTCCATCTTGGGTTGGGGATTTAGCTCAGTGGTAAAGCACTTGCCCAGCAAGCGCAAGGCCCTGGGTTCGGTCCCCAGCTCCAAAAAAAAAAAAAAAAACAAAACAAAACTCCATCTTTATCAAAGAGTCATGATTTTGCTATGTATCTCTAGAGGGTTTGGGGATTTCTCTAGTTTAGTCTCATAGAGTTCCTCTGTATCTTTAACTTTATTTTTTTTTTTTTTAGAAAAAACATAATAACGTTATAATATTTAATAGAAATGATGCTTCTTGAACATATCTAGTAATATGTGCATACACGTCCTGATGACTCTTCATATGTCTCCCCCTTCTCTTTGTCATTCTCTTAATTCCAGGCATCTACTAACATTTCTGCCACACTGGCCCCAGTATGCCACGCCTCTACTCTGTCTTCTGAAACTGAAGTGGCTCAGTTCACTTCCTGCTGTCCTAGCAGAATATCTGAATTTAGGCAATTTATAAAGAACGGAAATTTGTTTCTCACGGTTTGGAGGCTAAGACACTCTAGAGCTAGGGGCTGGGATCCCTAGCAAGGGCCTTCCAGCTGCTTCAGGGCGTGGCCGAGGAGATCAATTGGTAAGGAAGTAAGCAAGAGGACCCAAGGTCAGGTTCTGCTCCTCGTAGGCTTTGTACTTATGTAAATGTGAGCTCTCAGACAGATTTTCGATGACCATATGTTTTTTTCAGCTTTTGTGGGCTGTGGATGTAGCTCCGTAGGAGAGTGCTTGCCTAATATATGTAAGGTCCTGGGCTTATCTCATCTTCACACATTGAGAGTGGGCAAAACAGAAAGGGAAAGAAGGAGAGGAGAGAAGGGAAGACAGGGGAGGGGAGGTGGGGAGGGGGAAAGGAGAAGCGGGGGAGGGGAGGACTGGGAAGATGGCTCCTTAGATGAAGCTCTAGCCATGCAGTCCTGATGGAGCTGAGTTCAAACCCGGAAACCCAGGTAAAAAGCTGAATGAGGCTGCGTACACCTGCAGTCCCAACTAGACCATAGCAAAAGCAAAAGAGCCTCTGCCTCAGCGCGGGGAAGGTGATATCCTGCTCACGCAAGTACAGGTGCGCACGGGCCAACACGCAAATCTAAACCTCAAAAGAAAGGAAAGGGAAAAGCGAACGAGGAAAAAGAGAGACAAAACCTTCCATTATGGTTAAGAATTTCTTATAGATACGTGGTTATAAAATTTCGTATTACCACCATTTGCTGTTAGTAATCCTAATAACAATTTAAAAAACAAAAATCTCCACCTGCTGTTGTATCATTAACTACTACTTTAAAGTGCTACCAGAACTTTAAACTACTGTTTACTTCCATTCTGCTGGTTGCAGCTTTGGACCGCACATTTTATAGTGATGCTAATATAGACTCTTTCCTACTTTGTATAATCATATTCCAAAAACTCTCAACAATGGCTGACAACACTCTTCAATTTTTAGTAATGAGAGAGCTAAATGTATCATATCACTCTTCTATACCTTTATTTTTTTCAAAACTTTTTTTTTTTTATGTATGAGTACACTGTAGCTGTCTTCAGACACACCAGAAGAGGGCATCAGATCTCATTACAGATGGTTGTGAGCCACCATGTGGTTGCTGGGAATTGAACACAGGACCTCTGGAAGAGCAGAGCTATCTCTCCAGCCCCCTCGAAACCTATTTTTAATGATGGTTCTTAAACTCTTTAACCACCCTTGTAGCCCACTACCCACCAGAGGTAGTGGAAAAGAAAGGATACAGGGAAGTGGAGCTATATAGAAAGATTCTCCAGAACAATTCCTGTCCGTGTTGTCTGGAAGTCGGCAGTGCAGGTCACAGGTCAGCAGCGACAGCTAATCTACTCACAAACACTTCACAAATATACCGGCAGTTGGGTTAGGTAAAGTTGGTTAGCAAACAGAAATCAGCAGTGGTGGCACTACCTAGCAGAGAGAGCCAGGCCTCTCAGCCTTGCCACAAGTCAGCAGGAGGGACCAGGGCTAACAGGCAAGCCAGGAAACGTTCTCAGCTGTGCCTCTCTCTCAGCAAAGTGAAGATCAGCGAAGATGGGAGACCAACAAGTGTTTAGCTATGCAAGCAAGACAAGCTTAGTCTCTGCCACTGTCCGTGGAGTCCTATTCATATTCCTTCCAAACATCACATCCTCCACGGGTCTTGCCTCAGCACTTGTGTCTGTCTCAGCTGGCATCACTGCCAATCCACCTCAGAAGCAGCAAGAAAACTGTAGCATCTCACCAGATTTTTTTAGTGCATTTTCTCTCTATGGAGTCCCAACAAATGGAGCTCAAGAGTGTGTGTAATACATGGTGGACCAATACATGGGTGTCTTCAGTGAAGAATCCTTCATCACGTGTCCTTTCACATGCTTGCTTCAGTGTCATTCTCCTATGTCTGCTTCAGTGAACCGTTCCTTCAGGAGTCCGCCTTAACCTTTCACTCCATGTGTTTGCCCCAACAAAACACCATCCAACTGACTTTCCAAAGAATCCTTACATTTCCACCTCACTCTTGGTTATCCTTTTCCTTCCTCTTTCACATGCCGTTGCCACTATCCATCTCTCTCGTGCTTTTGGTATTTTATTATTCACTGCCACCATCCAATCTAAATGTCAATCATATCCTGCCTTGACTTCCCATGCACTTCCTCACCACTACAACCCTGACAAAAAGCTCTCCTCCGTTGACTCCACTTGGCAAAATACTTCTCTTCGAACATCAGCTGTACCAACCGTTGTTTTCAAGGACCTGCTCCAAGCCAAATGCTCTATAATTCTGCCATGGATCTAATTTTCCCTCTTTGTGGTGTTGTCCGTGTGTGCACATGTGAATGTGTGTACATGTGGAGGCCCAAGGACAACTTTAGACGTTGTTACTCGGATACTATCCACCTCATTTCATCTCTTTCTTGGCCTGATGTTCACTAGGGCAGGCTTCAGTGAGGCCCAAGTATCTATCCATCTCTCAGTACCTCCCTGGCCTGGGATGACAGGCGCTACCGTGCTTGGCTTTTTGAAATGTAGGATGTGTGGTTTACACTCAAGTTCTCGAGTTTACAAGGCATGCTCTTTTTCACCTGAAACATCACTCGTCACCTGTAATTCCCGTTTTATAGATGTAAAAAATCGAGAGTAAGAAAAGCCACACTTGCCCAAAGCCACATACACACATAAGAAGCAGCAAAACCGGTACTGGAAACCAGGGCAGTGCCACTTGAGAGCCTGTGATCCTTTTGTTGATTTGTGTTTCCATGACTTCATTCTAGGTCTGGCCTTCAAGGAGTTCCCCACTGATGCTCTTATCAAGAGCAAGCATCTCTCTTCGGCTTCCAAGGCCTGCCATGATTACAGCACCTCTAATAATTTCTTGAGCTCCTCAACAGGTACAGTCCTCATCAGGTGTGTCTCTCCAAGATCCCTCCTAGAAACCAGATCACTTTTGCTATACCACGCTTTTAAGAAGAATGTGAGTTTTTGAACGATCTACACTTACCTAAAGGTCAATTAACATAAAGGTTATTAAAATAGGAAAGTAGCCCATATTTGGACTAAGCTCTAGGGCTATGCATCTTGCAATTGCACATTTTTAGTTGGAAGGAAAATAATTTTTTACACTTTGATTAGGTATCCTAGGCTGGCATCGTAATGGTCACATCAGAGTGATCGTGTGAAAATACCCTCTTTTAGATTTCTTACTTGTTTTGTTTTGTTTTCCTTCCCAATTGCCCATTTAGAGTCTAGTCATCCTTGGGAGCTTGGCAGAAGCCACAAAAGTACTGACTACTTTTTTTTTTTTTAAATATGCTTCTTCATTACTCATACTCAAACAAACAAACATAAAACATAAAATGCATTTAAAGGCTTTAGCACCAAGAACTCTTGCCTGACTGTTCTGGTTCTTGTCGGCTGTCTTCTAGCATATACTTAAAACCAGAATCTCACAACCAACATTTAATTACAGTGTTTGCATTGTTTGCTCATAGTGTTAGAGTAGGTGACAAGGATGTGGGTGGAATTGGATTATGGGGCTCAGGGACAGGGTATGAACTACGGGGATGATGAGTACAGGGACAGGAAAGGAAACACTTAACTCCAAGAAATTACAGAAAATGGTATTGGGAACTTAGACATAGGTCTGAGTAGAAATCTTGAGACAGAATTTATACACGAGCTTTAAGTCAAAACAAAGCAGTACGTGAAGGCCAAGAATGTGGTTTAAAATTGTCTCAGTCTATTTTCCATGGCTATAAGAAAATGGCTGAGGCTGTGTGCTTCATTTAAAAAAAAAAAAAGTAGTGTAGTTTGGAAGTGGAACGTCATCCATCGCACCTGTCTTTAAGCATTTGTTTGGGGAGATTGTAGAACCTTTAGGAGACAGAACCAAGCTGGAGGGAGTGGATCACTGGAGGCATATCTTGAGGTTTTATAGACCTGAAGAGGGCATCAAATCTCTTTACAGATGGTTGTGAGCCACCGTGTGGTTGCTGGGATTTGAACTCAGGACTTCTGAAAGGTCAGTCAGTGCTCTTAACCACTGAGCCATCTCTCCAGCCCTTTATAGCCTGGCATCACTTCCTGTTCTGTCTAGGCTTCCTGACTGCGATGAAATGTGACCGGCAGCCATACATTTCTGCTGTCATGAGTTCTCCACCATGGTGGATTGCATTGCCTCAAAGTGTGAGCCCAAATAAACTCTTCCTCCTTCAACTTGCTTCTTTATAGATATTTTGTGACAGCAGAAAGAAAAGGAACTGATCTATTTGACATATAATACTGGTGAGTAGAAAGTCCAAAGAGCATGGCTCTGGCATTTGGTGAGGAACACTCTAGATGCCTCATAGGACAGAGGGAAGAGAAACACGTGCAGAAAGAGCTATTTATATAGGGAGGCTTTGCTTTATAACTGCTCTTAAGAGAGCTAATCCAGTCACATAAAGCCTAACCCATTCTCTGGAGAAGGGCTGTTAATCTTTTTGAGGGTGGCATTCTCACGATCACGTCATCTCCTACCAGGTCCCAGCTCAGAATTCCGACCACCAGGATGCCTTTAGTTTGGGGACTAACCACCAATCATATGAATCTTTGTAGGGGGAAATCAAAACGAAACAAACAAGTCCACACTGAAACTGTAGCAGAGATACATAAGGTGTGGTAGACAGAAATCAAATCGAAACCAAACACTAAAACAAACAAACAACAAAACCCAAAACTAAAAACTAATATGAAACAAAAAGATGATTAACTATGCTTAGTTCAAGTACTATATGAAACATCTGGTGGATGACATCAAAATAAGTCAACCACAGTGGCACATGGATGCACCGAGATGGAGACGGGAATTAGGAATTCCAAGTTGTCCTCGTCTCCGTAGTGAGGATAACTTGGGCTGCAGAAGATCCCATCTCAAAGAGCCACCAAACTTAGGGATGAGAGAGATGTAAACAAAACCAAAAAGTGAAAACAAAAAACAAAAACGAATCAATTTCGTCATAGTTGTGTTGGCAGGGGGTTGCCAAAAACCCAACGATGACAAATTTTCACTTTATTTTCTAATAAAGTATTTTTAATGACAATTTTTAATGACAAGTGCAAGTTTACTTCCTTATTTACTAGAAACTAATACAAATGAAGTCATGCAGAAAACTCAGAATTCTAACCGAGAGCTAAATCCACAATGCTTTAATAAATACCAGAGGTGGCAAGGAGGCAGATTGAATCAGTGAGCTTTATACTACTGTTAACGTGTTACTTTGTTACAGGATATTTGAAACTGTTTCTGGTTAGGGTGTGACTCAGCCCTTAGCACATATCTTTAATCCCTCTGGCCTGAAAACAGTCATGCTCTTAGTACTCATCTTTAATTCCAAACAATAAAGGGAAAGTCAGTTTGGAGAAGAAAGCATCCATGTTTGCAAGTGATGGTCTAAATGAGGATGAAAAAGTGATGAGTTAGAGAAAGACTTGACGGAATAGGATGTGCCTAACTCTCGTGAGAGGAGAGGGAAGCTACCTGAGGCAGAGACAGAGTAGTACAGGAATACAGTAGTCTGTGGAGAGCAGGGCAATGGAGTTGAGAGGGAGAGAACAAGCTAGACACAGGTGAGGAGGGAATGAGCCAGAGAATGAGAAGGAACCCGATTGCCAAAGTTAGCTTGAGGCCCAGCAGAGCAAAGAGCCAGAGGTGGAGAGAAGCCAGGTTGAACCAGTGAGCTTGCGAGGAGTTTGAGCCAAAAGAGCTGAGCTGAATCAGCCAGTCAGAGATCAGAACGAACTAGGAAGGGGTTAGCTTCTTTGGCAGAAGGTCTCAGAGGCTGAGAACATTCTAGGCCTAGATTAGATTGTATGGAGGCTAGAAGCTTCTGGGACTTCGCCTAGGTTAGCGGTCAGAGCCATTGAGCCTCCGAGATGACAATTATTACAAGAGAATAAAAGCTACTTTTACGTTACTTTATGCAGCCTCTGTTGCATTGCCATTACAGAACTTTAATTTTCAACTTAAACTGGAGGATCAATGTCCATAATGCTATGGTTTGAATATGACATGTGCCCCATCGGCTCAGGGCTTTTGCACACACGGTCTCCATCTAGTTTTATGGTATTATTTTGGTAGACACCCTTTGGAACACAGAGCATAGCTGGTAGACATAGACGACTGGACAAACCTTGAGGGTATATCTCACCCCAGTTGCCATTCTCTGCTCGCTGATCTTTCCACAAAAGAGGTACCCCTGTCACACAGCCCCATCAACATGTCTGCCGCGCCACAATGGACTGTATCCTTTGAATTCCGAGCAAGACAAAATTCCTCTCCCCTTAAATTGGTTCTGTCCGGGATTATTCCATGCAATAAGAATGTATCTATTAAGAATTTGTGGGGGCAGGAGGCTGGAGAGAGGCCCAGAGATTAAGAGCCTTAACCACTGGCCTGCTCTTCCAGAGGTCCTGAGTTCATTTCCTAGCACCCACACGGCAGCTCACAACCATGTCTAACTGTAGTCCCATGGGATCTGATGCCATCTTCTGGTGTGTGGATATGAAGACAAAACACCCACCTACATAAAATACTTAAATCAGTTATAAGAGAAATACAGTGGGCTGGAGAGACGACTCAGTGGTTAAGAGCACTGACTGCTCTTCTAGAGGTCCTGAGTTCAATTCCCAACAGCCACATGGTGGCTCACAACCCCCTGTAATGAGATCCAATGCTATCTTCTGGTGTGTCTGAAGACAGCTACAGTGTACTTAGATAAATAAAAATAAATACATCTTTAAAAAAGAAAAGTTAATATGTGTATGTATGTATATATAGTTTAATATCAAGCGTGCGTATTTACAAAGTGATGCTCATTACGTTGCAAGTATCCGTAGACAGAAGAGTCATTCTAGGCTGGAGTGGGTAGACTTCCAGGGCTAGCAGTTTAGCTCACTTGGTAGCGCACTTGCTTTTCTGTCGGTGTGATAAAACACCATGACCAAGACAACTTATAAAACAGTGTTTAACTGGGCTTATGGTTTCGTAGGTTTAAAGTCCACGATGGTGGAACAAAGGCACGGCGTTAGGAACAACTGAGATCGCGCATCCTGATGCGCAAGTGTGAGGTCTAGAAAGCTAACTTGAAATGGTGTGAGCCTTTTGAAACCTCAGAGCCTGCTCCTGGTGAAACCCTTTCTCTAACAAGGGCACATCGCCTAATCCTTCCCAAACAGTTCCAACAACGGGGATAAAGTATTCAAGCACATGAACCGCCCTCATCCAAACACCACATTGCTCACCATTGTACAAAGTCCTGGATTCTACCCCCAGTACCACATAAACTAGAAGTGATGGCCCACACCAGTAAGGAGTTCAAGATCATCCTCAGTACATAGCGTGGTTAAGGCCAGCCTGGGCCAAACGACGCCCTATCTAAATGATAAATAAATAGCAAGTGAAAAATATAGGAAGGCGGGGGGAAGATATATCACATCGGGGGGGGGAGGAGAAGAGGTTATATTATCCTAGTTTATGGGGGAAGATGAAGAAATCAAGATGCAGGAGTGGGCAGACAGGGAGGCATTGAGGAGAGAGTGTGGTGGGTAAATCATTCTAGAAAGAATTTACAACAAATAAAGCTGGCGGAGTTGACACTTCAGCTGTTAACTACACAGTAATCTCTGTCTTTGGCTTTCGCAAGCACAATTTAGTAGAGAAATCAACCTAAAATTAGGGGGTAGGAAATAGAGAAGGCAGGGGGTATTTAGCCCGCTGGTGGTCGAATGTCTTTTCTAAAATTCATGTTGAAATTTAATTACCATTGTCTCGGTATTAAGAGGTAAAAACTTATAGAGGCCCTTAGCTATTTTTATGGAAGTGGGTAAGTTTCTGGTTTTTTAATTAAGAAAAATTTAGCCGTTTCTTTTCTCTGCCTCCCCTTATGATCACCTCCCCTTCTGCCATGTCAGGGTGAAGCATTGAGAACCTGTCAGATCCTGGCACCACGTCCTTGACTCCTTGGCATCCAGAGCTATTTGTAAAAAGCTTAAAACAATAAGTTACCCAGACTTAGGTATTGTTATAGCAACACAAATGGACCCATTTGAGAATTTGGCAGGGAAAGGACAGTTTAAAAAAAAAGAGTGGAATTTAAATACGAAGATCAAAAGATCTTATTTTGTAAAAGCAGGGAGTGTCAATGTTTATAGGAGAAGATATGAATCCAACAGAGGAGAGGAAATGTTTCAGAGGATGAAATTGGGATTTGAATTTCTTGGGGTGTATTAAAAATGTTCAAGAAGTAAACTACAGTGAGATTACACTAGCTTAAAATGTATCAGAAATTGGAGTCACGGGGTCTTCCAAACAGAACAGGGCAAACAGCAGACCATAAAAGCAAACAAAGTTTCTACTAGCCTTATCTACTGGATTTCTTTCACTTGATCTCAAGTCCACAAGCTTTGTCAACATTATTCAGAATGGACTGAGAAACCAAATGTAAAAGTTTCAAGTTATAGGATAAACGCGCCCCCCCCACATGCTAGAACTAAGTCTACATAACATGTTTGTGCCTTCAAAAAGAAGTAGTGTGTAAGTCAATTACCTATAGACATGAAGAGACACCATGACCGAGGCAACTTATTAAAGAAAGCACTTAATTTGGGTCTTGATTACGATTTCCAAAGAGAGTCCACAACCATCAGGGTGGGGAGCTGGCAACAGGCAGGCAGGCAGGCATGGTTCTGGGGCAGTAGGTGAGGACTTATATTGTATCGACAATTTGGAGGCAGAAAGAGAGAGGGATAGCATTTCTCCATCTTTTGAAACCTCGAAGCCCACCCCTAGTGACATACCTCCTACAATAAGGCCACAATACTTATTCTTTCCACTAGGGACTAAGCACTACCCTGTGGGGCCATTTTCACTCAAACCATCACAGGTAGGTGACAGGTTACCGTGTTCCGTTTAGCTTGAAACTTTACTCACTAGTTTAGCAACCTTTCCCTTCGGTGAATCTTAACGTTTACTTATTTTTTTTTTTTCTTTCTTTTTTTCGGAGCTGGGGACCGAACCCAGGGCCTTGCGGTTGCTAGGCAAGCGCTCTACCACTGAGCTAAATCCCCAACCCTTAACGTTTACTTATAAACAACCCTAAAACATATATTATTTTCCATCTATGAATACTAAGATAATTAGCTCGGTCGTTTTACAGTCATTAGAATTTTTTTGCAATGGTTTCAACAACTCAGAATTGACAGGTCAACTGCAGTTGCTCTTCTTAGGACTTGAAAGAAACAATCCTTGAAAAGGATTCTTTTCTTTTTCATTTCAGGATAGGCTGGCCAGAGGAGACAAATATGTCTCATAATAAAAGATTTAAGTAGCTGGCATTATCCTCTTATTCTGAAACGATAAGGACCAGTGTCAAGTTGATAGTATACTTTATTTTGTATTGCTATACATATAGAATTCTAGTTAATGATTTGAGAAAAATGTGTTTTTATAAATAGAACAGGGGTTGGGGATTTAGCTCAGTGGTAGAGTGCTTGCCTAGCAAGCACAAGGCCCTGGGTTCGGTCCCCAGCTCCGAAAAAAAGAAAAGAAAAAAAAAAATAGAACAGTGTTACTTCATTAAAACTTTGTATATTTAAATATTAAAGAATTTTACTATTTTATTTCACTTACACTCATAAAAATTTTCTGTGAGTGAACAAATACAAGTTATTATTCCAGGTTGAACAAATGGGTAGGGGTTGGGGATTTAGCTCAGTGGTAGAGCACTTGCCTAGCAAGCAGAAGGCCCTGGGTTCAGTCCCCAGCTCTAAAAAAAAAAAAAAAAAAACAAAACAAAAAAAACAAAACAAAAAAAAAAAACAAAACAAATGGGTAACCAGCCAGCTCATGGAACCAATAACAGAGTGTTTAATATAGAATCCTAACCAGAATAGTAGTTTTCATTAACTTATTTATGTTTTATTATTTTTTGAGACAGTGTCTCACTAAATAGCCCTATCTGGCCTGAACTTACTCCATAGACCAGACTGGCCTCACAGAGATCTGTCTACCCCTGCTTCTCAAGTGCTGAGTTTAAAGTCATGTGCCAACATGTCCGGCAAGACTTTTATAGCATTATATATCTTAGAGGTTTGTATCCGTTGTTTGGTCTAGTTCTAGTTAGAGTTCTAGTTCTCGACAGTGGCTGAATCAGAATCCTTGCTCCAGGATGGTAGTGGAAACATAGCCATATTGCATATTTGACAGAGACTTGGACACAAAGCTTACAGTGTAAATCCTGGTTAAATACACATGCTAGACCAACCTACCCCGAACCAGCCTGTTGGGTGTGCTTTATCCAAAAAGGTCTTTGTGTTTGGTTTGTCAAGTGTCTCAGGCAATTTTATGCAACAAAATGATGATGTGTATGTTTAGAATATCTTTATAATATGGGTTAAAGGTTAAGGCTTGATCATATAAGCAACAGGATGGAAGGTATGTAATCCTAATAAGACAATATCTTATGAGGCAACTTTAGATTTAGCAGCTGCATCATTGGTTTTTTTTTTTTTTTTGCATTGCTGATAGAATTTGCAAGCAAATAACCAGATTCTTGATACCTTATCGTCACAGAAATATAAGAGAATGAGCTCTATGATACAGCAGCCCAGAACTGTATAAAACTATTCGTACAGAGAAACAAAAACAAAGCAGAACCAAACCTTCCTTTGGTCCAACCTTATTTTGAAACTGAAGACCTGACCTATGATGTCATTTCTGGAACCGAAAAGCAGAAGTCATTTTCTACAGTTATTTATCTTTTGGTGGTTGGGGGTGGGGGGCATGGTTTTAAGATGCTTAGAGACCATCTTTTAAAGGAATTACTTGAACTGCTTTTATTAGATTGGAAACTCCAGGCACAAAAAGAGCATTTATTTACACTTATATTCCAATGTTTGACTCTTAGGCCCATATTTTGATTCATCACATGCAGCCTAAGAATGGCCAGGCAGGGCTGGAGAGATGTCTCAGTGGTTGAGAGTACTAACTGCTTTTCCAGACGAGCCAGGTTCAATTCCCAGCACCCACAAGGCAGCTCACAACTGTCTGTAACTCTTGTTTCAGGGATCTGACACCCTCAAACAGATATACATATATACAGTCAAAACACCAATATACATAAGATAAAAATAAATTATAAAAAGGAATTGGGGGGAAAAAAGACCAGGCAAAAGTAGATCATGAAAAGTTGCTCCTTCCATCAAGTCCCAGCACTACCAGTAAGACTCAGGCTTATATGATCTTGTAAAGTTTCCAATGGTCTCTTGCCCACTTGCCCCTTTGCTTGGCAGGGGTAGGATATTGGCACTCTCCATGTTGCTGATGTAGTCAGCCCAGTCAGATGACTGCAGAAGAGGCTCATTATTCAGTGTTCTTCAAGTCTTTGCTCTGATTTTTGAGTCATAGCTGCTGGAGTTAGGGCAAATAAGTCTTGAGCTCCACAGGAGCAATAGGATAGTAGGACAGACCCGCTGGATCTTAAGTGCAAGTTAGAGGGTTACACGAGAGGGGGCGGGGAAGCTTCGCTTTGAATTGCAATGAGCTGGGTCGTTAGGGGAAAGGGGAGGTCTTCGTTCCTTTTTAGGGTGGAGGACACTCTTCCCTCCATAACTGATGGGAAACCTGAACCAGGCATGCCCTACCCTTAGGAAGGTTCCTTGAGGACCGGCGGCCTCCGAGTGGCATGTGATCTGACAGCCACAGAAATACACTGAACCAGTCCTGTAATGGGCCCGTCCCTTCAGTCTCCGGCGCCCCGAAAGCCTTGACATCACTCGGCCCTCAACCCATTCCTGCGGCAAGCGTCCAGGCGGAGCCGGAGCTCAGGAAGGGAATCGCGTGTCGCTTCCCGCGCCTCGTAGGCCGTGTGGAATCAAACCCGAGGCGAGTTCGTACCACGCCGGGCTGCGCGCGCTCCCGTTCCCGCAGACGGTTCAGACCCGCCCGCCGTCAGGCCGCAGAGGAGCTGGGCGGGGCCGCCTGCGGCCCGAGCGCGCGGGCGCCGGGCAGGAAGACGGGGGCGGCCGAGTGTGCGCAGGCGCGCGGCGCCCCGCCTCCCCAGCATCGGTCCGGGCGGGCGGTGCGAGCCCTCCCACTCTCCCCCGCGCCGCCTCACGGCTGCGGCCCTTGCTTCACCCCGACGCCCGGCGTGCGCGCCTGCCCGTTCGCCCGCCCGCCCTCCCGCAGGCCCGGGGCTCCAGCCCGCTCGTCCGCCGCCGCTCGCCGCGGCCCCGCTCGCATCCACGCTGCCTCCCGGGCCGGCGCGGCCGCGGGCCACCGCTGCCCCTCCCGCCGCCACCCCGCCCCCTCCCCGTCTGTTTCGCCCGCCCGCCGCCGCCGCTCCGGATGAGGTGATGGCAACGGCTAACTTCGGCAAGATCCAGATCGGGATTTACGTGGAAATCAAGCGCAGCGATGGTGAGCCGCGCCTCTGGCCGCGCCGGGCCGGCCGCCCCTTTGATTGCTCTACGGGTTGTGGGGGCGGGAAGGCGGCGGCCCGGCGCTTTTGTGTGCGGCGCTGTGCGGATGAGGCGGGCGTGGGGTCCGCCCGGGCGCCGCTGCAGTGCGGGGCCCCGGCCGCAGGGCGGGGGCCGCTCCCGGGTTCGCGGTCCTCCCCCCGGGAGACTCCGTTAGGGCTGACCGTGCCTCGCACTGCCCCGGCTCTGCCTTTTGCGGGTCTCTGCATCGGTGGCGTGGCGAGGGTGGTAGCGTGGAAGATCGGGGGTTTCCGCACCGAGAGACCCGACTGGCAGCCAGAGGCCGTTGGGGAGCCATCCGGTTGTCTTTAACTGCTACCCGGTTGTCAGGCCTCTTTGCCTGTCCTCCCCCCAAGCATGCTGCTTTCTTTTGCTGGTCCAGGTGCAGAGAAGGCTGCACTCGGCCATGAAAAAGGGGTGGGGGAGTAACGGAAAGAAATACTCAATACGCTTCTCCAAGGTGATAATACTGAAAGGGAAGGAGAGGATGGAAGGAGGATGGACGCAGTCCACGGGAGACACTACTGAGAGGGAGGGTGGGGGTGGGCGACCGGATGTTGATATTTTCACACCCTCGGGAGGTAACTGAGAAAAGTGTAAGGCGAGGTGAAGAGACATGTTTAATTCATTTCTTTTAAAGACCCGTAGGCTTGTGGATGTTGCTGTAGGTTCATCCCTCTTTGTGGGACGGGGATATTTTTGTCACTTCTATGTGTAAAGTGAAAACCACCTATATTGTAAAGGAAATACTGAGTATAAGGGGATGAATGAAATTATACATGCTAGTGTTAGGAGTTAATTCTTGACTGCATCTCACAATTCCTTTTACTTAATTGTGGCCATCCCTTACTTCAATTAGTAAGGGCATGACTGTGACACACAGTTCTTGGTTTCTACCAAATTTGACCAAGTCACATCAGTATACATGGGTAGATTGGTTTTCCTGTTATTTATGATGTGTTGGAAGACCTTATATGGTTAATTTTTTTTCCCTCCCTCTTTGCATCTGCAGTAATTTGGTAACTGGTAGGATTATTTTGTGTATGAGAAAATACATTATAACTTATAGAGCTTTAGAAGTCACCAAATGGGAAAGGGATGCTTTCTTTACTTGGATTGGAGTTTGCTTTATCAATTCTCTGCAGATTACTTTCTTTTAAATATGCCATTTTTCTTTTTGGTGAATGTGGGTTGGCTGTGTATTAACAAATATAGGACTTACGAGTTAATTTAAAACTTGAAGTATAATAAAATGTATGTTCTTCACAGTCTTAAAGGTCTTAACTATGGCAGTTACTGAAATCGTTAAAAAAATAACTCGATAGTCAAGAGCTCTCTGCTTCAATTTATCTGAGATGCCATTTGCTTTTTATTATGTATTGGACTTGAAGTAATTTTGGTTCTTTCACCAAAGGATATTAGCTTCAGCCTATAGCAGAAATTGTGATACACAAAAAGCTTTATAGTCCAAGTCAGAGTAACCTAGAAAACATTTTCAAAAGTGTTCTCCCTCACCAAGTAGGGGAGTCTGTACAGTGTGTATTGCCCTAACTGACAGTGTAAATATTTACATGTCTTGGATGCAAGAGAGCCCAAGTAGGTAACTTTTTAAAAACAACATGTTTAATTTCTTGGTTTTGGAGACCTTATGGTCTCAGGCTGGCCTTGAACTTTTTGTAGCTGAGGACCTTGAACAGCTCCTGCCTCCCGCCTGAGTACCAATTTGTGAGGTTTCAGGGATCAGGCATTCACCGGTTGAGCTACATTCTCAGCCCTAAAAAGTGTGTAACTTTCAAAGGAAATAACTGGAATTGAAAGTGTTCAATTTCATTTCTATGAGGCACTTCCAAGCCCTCCCTCTTTTTACTTTAAAGAGGCTGGTTTTTTTGCTTCCTTTATTGCAAAACAATAAAATTAAATAAATGAACCTAGTAGTTGAATAAACACTGATATCCTGAAAACTCAAATCACAGGAATAAATAAAGGCCACTTCAACCTGCTGTTAACCTGGTAATAGATACAGCACCGCATATATGGTCTTTGTCCTGACCAGCTTTTCCTATCAGTGATAGCGTATAGTAAAAGATTCCAAAGGCCAAATCATAAACCAAAATGGGCCTATTCATATCTTTGAAGATCCTACCAAAAGACGCTAATCCCAGTAAGTCCTCACTGATGATTGAAATCTGCTTGCCAGTGGGTGGGCTTCTGAATTCCTATGTCATCCTGTATTGCTCGTGAGACAGCATATTTCCTTAAGCATTGATGCTTAGAACTGTACTGCTTAATATGTTTTCAAACTATATGACTAAAGTAGACGTTCGGTGTAGAGCAGTGGCTCTCAGCCTGTGGGGGTCACATTATCAGATATCCTGCATACCAGATATTTACATTATGATTCATAACAGTAGCAAGATTACAGTTACAGAGGAGCAATGAAGTAGTCTTATGGTTGGGGGGTCACCACAACATGAAGACGTATGTTAAAGGGTTGCAGCTTCAAGAAAGTTTAGAACCACTGGGATAGAGAAGGCTTTGGAGGCATGGGAAGATACCCACACTTACTTCAACCAGAGCCAGGATATTGCTTCAGTACATCTGTCATGACCCCACACTCAGGTGGGTAACAGGTGAGTGCTCATTGTTGGATGTTTATTTTCTTTTTTTTTTTCTTCTTTTTTCTTTTTTTTCTCGGAGCTGGGGACCGAACCCAGGGCCTTGCACTTGCTAGGCAAGCGCTCTACCACTGAGCCAAATCCCCAACCCCTGGATGTTTGTTTTCAAATGACGTTTAGGGCTGGTGAAAAGATTGAGCCTGATAATTTGAGTTTGGTCTCCAGGACATAGATGGTGGGAGGAGAGACCAACCCAACCCCTTCCAGTTGTTTGACCTCCACACATGCCCATGGAATCAGACACACAGAGAGGGGAGGGAAGGAGAGCGCACCTGAGAGCGAGCAGTAAATGTAATTTAACAAAATTTAAAGTACTTTTAGCCAATCAACTGGAATTTTATCAGGAGTGGAACCCGTCTGTCTGCTCATTTTGCACTACCACCTTCCAACTGGGGATCCCCTTCCCCGTGGCCTCTCAGTTTAGGATCCTCAGAAGTGAGTGAAATGGAGGAATCTAAGGTCAGGGTGGTTTACTGGTTGTTTTGTTTTTGTTTTGTTCCATTATGCTTTTCCCTCTCTGTAGTATTCTGAAGTCAGATGTAGCAGGAATTTGGCTTTCACTCTAGAGATTGCTGTCAGTCACAGGCAAACTGGTATGGAATTGGAAGGTTGCTTAAAATAGATACCTCCATTTTCTTGCATATGTCTTACTGTTACTTGATTCCAGTCCATTTGGAGTTCATTGACTCTAAAAACTACAGTTATACAGTAGCATAGCTAGATAGCCTTCATTTGGGAAAAATTATTTTTTAAAGCTGCACTATTAAAATAAAAGTTGTGTTACCAGTGACCGATTCCTCTTTAGGGGACTAGGCATAGCTGAGAAATTCTGAATACTTGAAAAGTGTAGCTGAGGGGTTGGGGATTTAGCTCAGTGGTAGAGCGCTTGCTACACAAGGCCCTGGGTTCGGTCCCCAGCTCCGAAAAAAAAGAAAGAAAGAAAAAAAAAAAAAAAGAAAAGTGTAGCTGAGGTGGATATTGGTCTTTGGAGGTCTCTTAGTTCATATGTTATCTAATGGGAATTTTGAATTTTTCTTGGGAAGATTATTTGATTCTCATTTTATATAAATGGAAACTGAGTCACAGGGCAGCATGAGTAACCTGTCTAGATCATGTAACTTATCCGGGGGAAGTTAAGAACCTGTTTTGCATAACAGAAACCTGACTGCCCAGAATTGCGTGGAGAAAGGAATTCTGTCTTTTAGATGTATACAGCTTCCTGCAGCCTGCATACATTCTGCAGGTCAGAATGGAGAAAGTTGCTTCTCACTCATGGAAAAGCACCACAGAGCATTGTGTAGAGTCACACTGTGTGATAAATAATAGTTACTAGAGTGTCACAAATCTTTAAACTGGGGGAAAAATAGTCTTGTTTCTAAACTCTGAAAGCAGTGTCTTCACTAAAGCATCTGAGAAGCAGAGGAGATGGGGTTTTAAAGGGCCATTAGGAATGCGGAACTTGGAGCAGGAGGCCTTACCAAGATGTTTAAATGACCCAATTCTTTACATGCTTCGCCATGTCTTCTTCTAGTTCATCCTTCCATACCATCTTGCTGGCTTTTAATGACCAGTCACACTTCAAATAGTAAAAGTGGACAACATAAGCGTACAGTTGTCATTATGCAACGTTGGGAATAGGATGGAATGGGTGCTTTTGTAGGTTGGTCATTTCCTTTCGCAGGTGACTAAGGCAGCAGTGCTTTGGTGTTTCTAATTAGGCATAGTTGTTCATGTGCTTCAAAACATATTACTAATTGGGTTCTCACAAGGGCCATATGAAGTATAAAGAGCAGGGCAGGAAGACAATAGATGCTACATTTCATGGGTACAGAATCAGAATTTGCCAAGCTCACATGGTTCAAAGAGGACATAGGCCAGTTAGATGCTAACTAGTCATTACTAAGTGTAGCAAGTGTTTTTGACAATAGGAAGTTTTATATTTTGTGAATATTAATTTTCTTTTTGAGACAAACAGACCCCTCTAACAGAATTCCCTGCACTAAAGAAGCTTAGACAACTATCAGTTTATAACATAGTTTAAAAATTTCAAATTGGTGAAATCAATTTCTAACATTTTATCATTTATAAAGGTAAAAAGTTAATTATTTAAGGTTTTTAAAAGTCACCTTTGCTTCCACCAATATCACAAAAAGTACGTAGGTAGGTAGGTATCTATCTATTGACTGATCAATCGATTGATCTATCTAAACACTCCATTTTATGACAGATTTGTAGGAGAAGGTTATATATTAATATTCATTGTCAAGTGCATATACTTTTTAATTTTGGAGGAAATTAAGGAAAATTAGGAAAGAGCCAGTTTGCTGTCCTTGCCGAAACATAGGAAAGCAAACTAGTGTGGAAACCCAGAATAGGATGAGGCACTCAGGATGCATTCTTTGTAGTCATAAGTATACTTGCCATTAATACTAAATTGACCAGTTGGTTGTAGTGGTATTGGCTTATACTCTAGAATGCAGCACTCTGGACGGAAGCTGAGGCAGAAGAATCTCTGCAAGTTTAAGGCTAGTCTTGGCTGCATGGTGAGGCACTGCATCAAAACACAAAACAGCAACAAATGACAGTAATCTTTTGCAAAGCTCAGTTATTGAATTCAGCCACTTTCTGAGTTCATATACATACTTTAGGCTCTGTAACCTAAAGTAATTGCTTAAGATATTAGCTTTTTTGAGGTCAAAGTAAATTCTTACCTTAAAGACTAGACCTTTAAACTCTGGATAAAAACTAAGTTTTATTCTACTGGTTGATTTGTGGGAAAAATACAGCTTTCTTTCTGTCACATTCCAGCTTTTTTTAAAAAGCTAAAGTAGTACTATTTCAGACATGAGAGTCTGAAACTGCAAAACTGCAAAACCTGAAACTTTTGACTATTTGATGTGATGTTGAAATTTGATACATAGTCTTATATGAAGAGTTGTGGTCAAAATACAGGCTTATTTAAATTAACATGACTTTATGTGTGTACGATATATATCTTACATCATATATATGTACATATGTACACACATATACATACACATGCATACACTTATACATATACATGCATACACACATGCATACATGCATACACATATACATGCATACATGCATACACATAATACATATACATGCATACACATAACATACATATATGCATATGCATATACATATATCCACACATATTATACATATATATATACATACACACATATATACATATATACACACACATATACACACACACACACACACACACACACACACACACACACACACACACATATATATCAGATGTACTTCAGGACAAGGTCTTCAATATATTTCACTGTGTGTGTGCAGAAGAGCATTCCAGTAAGACACATTAAGTCTGTTTGGTTCAAAACTGAAGTAGACATAAGAGGGGAAGAGTGGCCAGTGCTCTAGTGTTCGGCTTATGGCACCGTATAACAGGCTAAAATTCAGTTATGTGTGATGCAGCACCCTCAGGAATGCATGGTTGCACAGACATACATGCAGGCAGAAAACTTGATGACACCTGCATCTTCACGACACTGAGAACCGGGCGTAGGCCTTCAAGATTTAAGAAATACATACTCGGGTCATATGTGTTAAAAGAATGCTGTCCAGGCTTTACTGAAATCTCCTTATATACCAGAGGCAAAAGCCATGGGAAAACAATAAAGCAGGTGAAAATTCCCAACCAGGAAAACAGGAAAAATCTGCATGGTGGGAAGTCCCGCCCCCAAAACAGGCATAAACAACTTAACAACAGGCTGAAAGTCTCTGCAGGGGGAAGTTGTATTAGCATAAATAGTTGTGAAATTCGAGGGTTAATAGTATCTAAAGAGGAAAAATTTAGGGTTGGGGTTTGGCTCAGTGGTAGAGCGCTTGCCTAGGGCGCAAGGCCCTGGGTTCGGTCCCCAGCTCAAAAAAAAACAAAAAAAAAAAAAAAAAGGAAAAATTTTAATCAATTGCAAACCATAAGCTACACATTGGCTATCAGTATACGAATTGAAAGCTTGAATTTTTAACATTTTAAAAACAGCAGCTACAGCATGTAATTCAATAATCTGTGCTGAAGCAGGGGGAAACTCAAGAGAATAAATGTGATCCAATTACATGTGTTGCCTTCTCATTAGATAACCAATTTGATTGCTGTTTGGAATAAGGTATGTTTCATCAGATTCTTTTTTAAAATACTTCCATGACTCAATCTTACAATTCTGTACATCTAGCTCTCTTTACTTTCTGTAAAGCTATTCAGTCACTCATCAGTTAATTGGGTAGGGGAATAGAATTTACATCTCTCTTGGGAATATCAGACAAAGGCATAATTTCTTCTGTGGTGAACTTAAGGCGAGGTCTTAGCCGATTAACATCTTAGAAGCTTTTTAAAAATAATTTACAGTAAACTATCTTGAATTTTCTGTGTCACAGTTTGTTTAGGATATAAACGATATCTCAAATATTGAAAAGGAATATTGAAGTCTTTACTGGAGCAGCAGCTACTCCCCAAAATTTAAAGCACGTTGTAAGAGTAAAAGGCTTGTAGTAAAATTAAAATGTCTATATAATGAATAATATACACTGAAAGATTCAAAGTCTTAACTTTTTGTATTAAATCAGCGACAAAAAAATTTTTTTACGTAATGTAGGCCATAAGTGATTCCTTGAGGCAAAACTTTCCAATGGTATCACTTCATGGGCTTTCCAAAATTATAAGCAAGCTCACTAAATGAAAATCGTTTGCAATTGCTAGGATGTAAAGAAACAGCATAAAAACAATCTTTTATATCTATAATAATTCTATATGTATTTCTTGAGCAGTTTGAGTAAGCAAACATGCTGTAATGCTCTTATAAGTTCCATAGCCTCATCAACCCTTCGTAAATCCTGTAACAATCTCCACCTGTTTGGTTTTTTTTTTTTTTTCTTAATTACAAATATGTGTGAGTTAGAATCCTGAGCCTGTCTGTGGTCGAAGTGTAAACTGTAGCTAATGTAACACTGGCAGTCATTAACCACAATCTTTAAATTTCCCTCGTAGCACCAGAGCACAACCATAACTTTGGAAAGCAAAACTCAACCTCCAACAAACCATCTATTCTCCAAAATCCAGTCTTTTCCAAGCACCAAGTCCATTCCTCATGCTTTAAAGTTTGACTGCCAATCTTGCATATGAACCAACGATGGTGCAGGCTCTAATACCTCAACAAAGAGACATTGCCCTAAATTCTTTTTTAAGTCTGGTTTCTATGATAAGAATTATATTAAAATATTATCCCAATTTAGACCGGTTTCCCTGGGTTGGCTCATGCCACATATTGTCTAGAATGACTCCAGTTTTAAGCCAACTTTTTGATACCAATGTTACAAATTTTTAACCATACCTAATAACTTAAAAGCCAGTAACCTATAACCAAGACATGTAGAGTGTATTACACATTTAAAGCTTTATCAGAAACAAAAAATGAAGTGACTACACATATCTTTAATATTTAGATCAAACACCATTTTTACCTTTTCTAGCTGTAATTTTAAGAGAAGCACCTTGTCACCTGTTGAATCCAATAATCACAGCCAAAGATTTTTCTAAGGGAAACAGCCATCAACTCCATTACCATAGAAGCTGTGAAGTTCCTGGTGCCTTTAGGATCTGCTAGTGTAAACATTTAGCCAGCCCCCTGGGGAGCTTCCCCAGCAGACCTAGGCTCCTAGCTACAGATGCAGGGCTCCAAAAGCCAATTGAAACTGCTTTTTATTTATTTGTTCCTTTCTTGAAAGGAGTTAAAACTAAATCAAGGGGTGAATCAATCAGCATTTAAAGTTTTAACCATTTTTTCTTTTAAACATGAAATACAAAACATTCAAGCAATGAGAAGCAAAACCCAGACATAAACCGACATACTTGGACAGCTTGGTGCACCAAGGACAGACAATAGACATAGAGGGATAGAACTAGATGGTGTCCCATCCCCAGATATCCTAAAGGACCCAGAACCAGAAATAAGTACTTCTCCAATAGGAGCCAGCAAGGAGGCAGAACGTCTCCCGCCCTCCTCCTGTCCCTAGGAGAGCTCTTAAAAAGCTTAAGCTTGTTTTCCTTCTTTCGCCAAAGCGTCTGTGAAGAGTCCGGGAGCACTTTTTCTCAAACCCATTCTCTCTCTTGTCTAGGGTGTAAACTGTCTCTAGTCAGGGTTCAAAGACTAAAAGCATCTATGAGAATTTACTTCGCTTCTCTAGATTTTAGCATAACTCTAAAAGAACACATACACAAAAACATTTTTACCATCATTACCTTGTCCCTTTTTACAACATTTACTCACCACTAGCCCAAATCTTTATTTTTCTTTGT
The DNA here is from genome assembly GCF_011064425.1 of Rattus rattus. Taxonomy (NCBI): domain Eukaryota; kingdom Metazoa; phylum Chordata; class Mammalia; order Rodentia; family Muridae; genus Rattus; species Rattus rattus. Next base: position 190,594,028 of record NC_046156.1, read on the forward strand.
ACATTCTTTGAATTCCCACAGTCCTTCTGAATCCTGCTTTCTGAGGCCTTTCCTGGCCCATTTTCTCCAATTCACGCCTCCTTCTTCACCAGCCAGCTTTCTGGGACTATCTCATCAGGTTGTCTTCTTTCCCGATCTTGGTGGGACCTCCATTTGACGACTTGTCTAGGCCTGCGAGATTTAAGAAGAAACACATACTCGGGTCATTCGTGTTAAAAGAATGCCATCTGGGCTTTACTGAGATCTCCTTGTATATCAGAGGCAAAAGCCATGGAAAAACAATAAAGCAGGTGAAAATCCCCAACCAAGGAAAAAATCTGCGTCGTGGAATGTCCTGGCCCCAAAACAGAGGTGTAAACAACTTTTTTTTTTTTTTTTTTTTTATTAACTTGAGTATTTCTTATATACATTTCAAGTGTTATTCCCTTTCCCGGTTTCCGGGCAAACATCCCCCTCCCCCCTCCCCTTCCTTATGGGTGTTCCCTTCCCAACCCTCCCCCATTGCCGCCCTCCCCCAACAGTCTAGTTCACTGGGGTTCAGTCTTAGCAGGACCCAGGGCTTCCCCTTCCACTGGTGCTCTTACTAGGATATTCATTGCTACCTATGAGGTCAGAGTCAGGATCAGTCCATGTATAGTCTTTAGGTAGTGGCTTAGTCCCTGGAAGCTCTGGTTGCTTGGCATTGTTGTACATATGGGGTCTCAAGCCCCTTCAAGCTCTTCCAGTTCTTTCTCTGATTCCTTCAACGGGGGACCTATTCTCAGTTCAGTGGTTTGCTGCTGGCATTCGCCTCTGTATTTGCTGTATTCTGGCTGTGTCTCTCAGGAGTGATCTACATCCGGCTCCTGTCGGTCTGCACTTCTTTGCTTCATCCATCTTGTCTAATTGGGTGGCTGTATATGTATGGGCCACATGTGGGGCAGGCTCTGAATGGGTGTTCCTTCTGCCTCTGTTCTAAACTTTGCCTCTCTATTCCTTCCCAAGGGTATTCTTGTTCCCCTTTTAAAGAAGGAGTGAAACATTCACATTTTGGTCATCCTTTTTGAGTTTCATGTGTTCTGTGCATCTAGGGTAATTTGAGCATTTGGGCTAATATCCACTTATCAGTGAGTGCATACCATGTGTGTTTTTCTGATTGGGTTACCTCACTCAGGATGATATTTTCCAGTTCCATCCATTTGCCTATGAAGTTCATAAAGTCATTGTTTTTGATAGCTGAGTAGTATTCCATTGTGTAGATGTACCACATTTTCTGTATCCATTCCTCTGTTTTATTTAATTCTTAAAAATTTACCTTTATGTGTAAGTTCTGGATACCGGTGTTTGTTGAGCCCTACCTTGGGGTGTTTCTCTTCCCCCTTGATGAGCCTTTCAGCCTGCTATGCCAAGAAGTTGTTTACACCCTTGGCAGCTGCTCTCAGCCCGATTGGGCTGGGACGTTCCATGACACACTTTCCCCTCACTGAGCCTTTCAGCTTGTTGTTAAGAAGTTGTTTACATCCAGGGACTAAGCCACTACCTAAAGACTACACATGGACTGACCCTGGACTCTGACCTCATAGGTAGCAATGAATAGCCTAGTAAGGGCACCAGTGGAAGGGGAATCCCTTGGTCCTGTCAAGGCTGGACCCCCAGTGAACGTGATTGTTTCGGGGAGGGCGGTAATGGGGGGAGAATGGGGAGGGGAACATCCATATAGAAGGGGAGGGAGAGGGGTTAGGGAGATGTTGGCCTGGAAACCGGGAAAGGGAATAACAATCGAAATGTAAATAAGAAATACCCAAGTTAATAAAGATGGAGGGAAAAAATTAAATAAAAATATCTGAAAATAAACATTAGTGTTTTTTCATACTAATCATTTAAGTGCTTCAGAATGCAAAAATTCTGTGAATGCTGCACCAGACAGATAATATTTAGAACAACATGAACTGACATGCATGGACAGTGAGATCTGGCCTAATGACAACACAGAATGAAACAATACCAAGTCGCTGTTCGTTAATTGTGTAAGCTTTGGTTGTATTCAAAGAGTAAAATGAGGAGCAAATGCCCCTCTTAAAAGTTACACTTTGTCTGGGAATGTAGCTCAGTAGTAGAGTGCAAAACCCTGGGTTCAGTCATAAGAACTGTTGACTTGTCAAAGTAAATGCCCTATTTTCATGGCTGAGAGTGTAGTGCAGTGGTAGGGCATTTGCAGGGCCTAGGTTCAGTTTCCCAACAGTGGAAAGCCGTGTTTCTAAATAGGGCCTTGTGCAGGCCTTTCTTATTTCTGGTAATTTTTTTCTCATTACCCATTATAATAAAACTTGCAAATTTCAAACATTTACTTCAGTGCAAAGTATTTTGGAGTATAGACCTTAAACGATTGTGGCATATCAAAATAATGAATTATCCTACTTCTGTTTTTTCTGACATTTCATTAAGTTATTCTATATCATACATTCAGATGTATATAGAAATTCAATGAATAGGATCCTAACAAGGAAATAAATCATTTAATACTGTGGCTAGTCCTAATAGACACATGCTATTCTCGGTGTACATCTGTGCTTTTTTGAGTTAGGTTCTGGTGACACTTCTGTGTCCCTCATGCTAATGCTTCCCTCAAGGACCCATATTCAGCTTACTACAGCACTGTCATTCTTGATAGCCTGTGCCAGTTAGATGCATTGGCATTACTTGCCACTAGTATTGTAGTACTCTTTATTTTCTACATTTCAACTTTTGTTTTAGTTTCAAAAGGTGTAAACTATACTCCAGTTTTAGGTTTATGGCAGAATGACCATCATCAGCTCCTGACAGCTGTTTTTTTCTTTAGAGAACCTGGTTTGGAGTCCTTATAGACACAGACCAAGGAAGTAGGTCGAGGAAGCCAGTAGAGTGTTCTATCAGCTGCTCAGTGAGTGTGGTTTGAGAATAGGCTCCCTTCACCGTTGGCGCTAGTATTTCCCATGTATATTTTATTCACTTTAAAAGTCTTTCCCCTCTTTTGTAGGTTTTGGCATTAGTCTTTAACATATCTATGCAAAATTATTTTTAAAGATAGGATCAAAAAGGAATATATGTATGGTTAGATTTAGTGAACAAAGTGTCTACCTACTAGCTTCTGTCTTTTACACTTGCTGTTTACTTCAATTTCTTTCTTAAAAAGTCAACCCAAGCAGGAGGATCTTTTTAAATTGGAGACCAGACAGCTATAAAGTGAGACCCTATGTCAAAGAGTTTTTAAAAGTCACTTGTTACTTTGGTAGTGTCTTCTCTACTTTATAGAAAAGGAACCAAGCCTCATACAGAGTCTAGTGTGGACCAAGATTATGACCCATTATTTTCAAAAAAGTTGGGTCTCCTAATGAAGGAGACCTGGCTAGACTTCATGGAGAGTAAGTGTAAATAGTGGAGGGTGATCGCCTGAGGGCTGGAGGAAGCAGCAGTCTAGCTCATGATAGGCACAGCATGGAGGAGGGTCCTGAGCTGCAAGGAAGCATGGGACTGTTGGTAAAGGGAACTTAAAATGTGGTGGATGGTGAGATGACAAGGGGGTAGTGCCTAGAACACCTTGTTAAAGACTTGGAAACAAAGGGAACGTAAGATCTTGGCGTTAGTTTCTAGGACATTTGGAAAGTCCTTAATCTCCTGAAGCTGATAATAGGAGTTAGCCAGTGATTAGTGACAGATTAGAGAGACAGTACTACAGAAAAAGACAGTTAGCTTGGATAAGAGCATGGGTCTAGAGCAGTGATTAAGCAGCAGATGAGATGAAAACATGGCAAGAAGGACCTTTGTCATGTGGTGCTATCACCTGTGTTAATGAGTTTCACATTTGAAACATTGGAGTGCAGCGTGTAAATATCTCTCCAGTTCTGTTTAATCAAGCTAATCCTAGTCATGAATACAGTGTAGAGTACTATAAAGCCTGGGTATGTTGTGACAACAAAGAGACTAACGCTGGCTACTTTTTGCCAGTGATAATCTTTTTTTTTTTTTTTTTTTCTTTTTTTTGTAGCTGGGGACCGAACCCAGGGCCTTGCGCTTGCTAGGCAAGCACTCTACCACTGAGCTATATCCCCAGCCCCTTGCCAGTGATATCTTAAATGAGTTTAAAGTATGGGACACTTCCAATAAATGTTGACAGGCAGTAAGTTTTAACAAATTACTTTGCCTTAAGACTGAGACGACTGTCAGAATTCCTGGAATGGAATGGAAAGGAAGAATTGCAGCAAAAAGCTTGATTTTTATCTCTTTAAAAGACAAACTAAATTTTAATTTATTTTATGTATATTAGTGTTTTGTTTGCCTGTATGTCTGCCACCGGGCATAGGAGCCCATGGAACCACAATTATAAACTATTATGAGCTGTCATGGGTGGAATTGAACCAGGGTCTCAGCAAGAGCAGTCAGTGCTCTTAACTGCTGAGCTATCTCTCCAGCCACTAAAAGATAAAATGTTTTGATTTTTGCAGTGGAATTGGGGTGTGGCCAGTTGCAGAGTGCTTGCTTAGCACTGTACTTTCTGATCGACGTCCCCTGTCCTCTGCTTTCATACACTGGCTGCCCTCTTCAAACTTTTCTCTGTTCTTATTGTTTGGCTTATGTTTTCCTGTGCTGGCATTTGCCTTCTCTCTTCCTTGAGATTCAGTGTTTTGAACATTTTAATTGCTATTTGAAATGACTTAGAAAAGGGTAGATGAGTAGGCAGAGCATAGAGGGTTTGGGGACAGTGAAATTATTTTGGATAGTAGACTAATAATGGACATTTTCTAAAATCTACAGAAGTTATATCACTAGGAATAAATGCTACTATAAGCTAGATGATGATGTGTGATTACAAGTTAATTGTAACAGATGAACCTGATGCAGGATATTGATAGTGGAGGGAGAGAAGGAGGCATATGAGAAATCTTTGCTGTGAACTTAAAGGGAGAAAGGGATTTGCAAACTTTGTCTAGACCTCTTTTGAAATCATGGATCAATTAATAGTAATTATAATTAAGAATGAAGATGAATTAAAGCATGGAATTTAGGTTTGCTGCTTTATTTATTTTTTGTAGAATCTCATGTATGGTAGTCTGGCTTTGCTCGAATTCACTATGTAATGGGGATGACCTTGAATTTAAGATCCTCCTGCCTCTCCCCTCCCCAGTGCTGGGATTACAGTTATGTGCTACCACATCCTGTTTATTCAGTGCTGGAGACAGAACCCAAGGCTTTGTGCCTGCTAGGCCATTACTTTGCTGAGTTTGGTACATACGAAGCAGTTCTCTATCAACTGAGCTATACTACAACAGATTTTGTTTTTTTTAATCACAGTCTCGCCTAATATAAGAGAGTTGAATTTGCTAACAAAAGATAATTTCAAATGAAATATGTGTTGTGGTGGGAAGGATTCAAACTTGTTTTAACAATTGAAATAAATAAATTCTTGATTTTCGTCTATGGACATAGTGAGTTATAGTTCATATACTATGATGAATGCCCAAGCATTGTGTCGTGAAGCATTGTCCTTGAGATCAACTGATATTGAATGTAAACCTGTTAAGCAGGGGCAGGTCTTTGCTGTAAGACAGAAGCACATGAAGTCTGTTTTCTGTTGAAGTTTGGGGTGCAAACAGCTTTAAAGTTGTGTGGAGTTTTGATTTGGGATAATTTTACACGTAAAGTCTGTAATATACTGTGGGGCACTAAGTAGAAGTAGATATAAGGATTTACCTTTATTTAAGAAATGAGAAAACTTATAGACTCTTAGTGAGATAAATTTTAGTCACAAACAGCTCTTTGAAATACTGTTATTGGTTGTTAGGGTTTCTGTGGCTGTGAAGAGACACCAATACCACAGCAGCTTATATAAAGGAAAACATTTAATTGGGCCTGTCCTGTAGTTTCAGAAGTTTAGTCCATTATCATGGCCAGAAGCATGGCAGTGTTCAGGCAGACATGGTGCTGGAAAAGGAACTGAGAACTCTACATCTACAAGCAGTAAGAGTGTCACACTGGGCATGGCTTGACACACCTCACCCAACAAAGCCACACCTATTCCAATAAGGACATACCTCATAGAGTGCTACTCCCTGTGGCCAAGCATTCAAACGTATGATTCTGTGAGGGCCATTTCTCTTCGAACCATCACACTGGTTAAAACTTGTTTGTATTGTTTTAATAATAATAGTAATAATAATCATAAAGATTTGTCCATTGTCATCTATAGATTAACAGATGCTTAGCAACTGGATTGCCTCTAAAATTTCTATAGTTAAATTCGTTTTACATGCAGTGTCTGTGCTAGGCATCAAAAGTCTAATCATTAATTATTTGTAATATTTCCATTTTCTTTCTTAGGGTTTAGTTTGTCTTACCCTTAGATGTCGAAGGGGTGGGGGGAGGGGCAAGGGAGTTTCTGTTGTTTGTTTTGGTTTTTCATTTAATCCAACTAATATTTGTTGAATGACTGTGTTTCCTTTTAATCAGTACTTTGAATGAAGGAGAGGGCTTTAGGAAAGGTTATCATGTCATCAGCAACAAAATACTAAACAGCTGTTGTGCTTATTTAAATCTAGCTCTATAATTTCTTTCAAAAAATGGGATGCTAATCTCCAGGACATGCCCTTTAGGCCTTCCTGCTTACAAGACCCTTAAGGCAGATATTCTGTCATAAAGATTCTCATTGTCACAAACGTGCTCAATTATGGCTTGGAAAGAGTGCTGAAATAATTGATCAAGTCAGGCCCTGGGCCAACCTCCATGGCCGTCAGTTTCATAAACCTATTGTATAAGAGTATGTTTGGATTGTTGGTACTTTTCTCCCCTCACATAACCCTCCCCAAACAGTAGACATGTTCTTTACGTTGCAATTTCATTTTGAGTGGTACATTGCTCTTACCCTTACATATTCTTACGCTTTATTAAGAGCCATCATTTAAAGTAAGCAGAATTTCCTGGTTTCCTGCTATCCCCAAGTTTTCCCTTCCCACCTTTTAAGGGTGTTTTATCTATTCTCTGAGAAATGATGCACCTCAGGCTTTAGTCCTAAATCTGAAGTATTTCTCACATAGTTCTCTCTATATAGGTAAGGTGAATTCTCTCTTCAGCCCAGGTAGGGTAGTTCTAGTCACAGAGTGTTTGTATGTTATGTAATGGATTACTGAACAACTCTACTTAAGTGTTTCATAAATACCTCAAATTTAGTGAGCCCATAATTGAAACAATCCCTAAATGTAGATGTATGTCTCACATTACTTTTCTTTCTTCTTTTGCCTAACTCTGAAACCTAGTTGTCTTCATTGGCTCTTTGCCCTGACCTCATATCCTATCCTGAATTGTCTTAACTGCCCAAGTATCCCTTTACCTTTCTATCTACTCCCCCACTGTTACTGTGATCAGGCCTAATCTGTGTTGCTGCTACAGTTTGCTGAAGGTTTCTCCACCTTTGCTTAGTTACTGCAAAGTCTTGGTGAGCCTGAGTGCTCTGACCCACCTGCTATCATCATTCTCGCCACTTTGAATCATGGGGTATTCCAGCCATGCTGGGTAACTCCTGTTCCTCCTTTTGGCCATTGTTAAGCATCCGGCCCTTCTTCATCCCTACCCTAACATAAATCCCAGCTTTATGTGCAGAGTCCCTTTTGTTTAATCTGTCAGAATGCTCATGAGAGTGGATTAACTGTCTAATTTTGTCTGGTCCACTCTATCCCTACTGTCTTGCAGATGGCTGGAACACAAGATTTCCTGTTTACTGAATCAGTGATTAAATGAAATAACTGTACTATTATTTCTATATAAGTTTAAATATTCTAAAAAAAATGGTTTGTGTTGTTTATCTCCAGGTGTAAAAAAGTAAAGTGTATGACATGACAAAGTGCTATGTACTGTTGCTCTTAATGTATACTTTAAATTTTCTTGTTAAGTGTAATTACTTATTTTGATTAGCAATATAGTCCTGTAGTTAACATTAAGTTCCAGAGAGCATGTTCACCTATTGAAAAGTCTCCATTCTTTGCCCACCTGTTTGTCTTTTCAGTAGACACTGTTACCAACTTCTAATTTAGTCCAGAGATTTTTTTTTTGTCTTTCAAGGAAGTGTGTGTGTGTGTGTGTGTGTGTGTGTGTGTGTGTGTGTGTGTGTGTACACTATAACTGTATACAGCAATTTAGTTTTCTGAGATGGACTCATTACTCTGCTGTGTAGCTCAAGCTGGCCTAGAACTCATGATAGACCTTTTGCCTCAGCTTCAACCTATACTGGGAATATGTGTGTGCCCCCCTGCTCCCCAGCGTTTGAATACATAGTGCCATTCTTTTTCATGATTACGTCTTGTTAGTTACTGAATATACCAGCGTTTTATTTACTCATCTTCTATTGATATGTACACTTGCACCTTATTTGTAGTTACTATATGAAGGGAGTATATGCATGTGCCATGGCATGGATGTGGAGCTCAGAAAGCAAATTGGGGAAGCTGGTTCTGTCCTTCCACAATGTAGGAACTGCAGTTCCAACTCAGGTTATCAGGTTTGGTGGCAAGTGCTTTGCTTTTATCTACTTTATCCATCTTGCTAGCCTTTTTTTTTTTTTTAAACTTTATTTATTTATTTAGTATATGAGTACACTGTCACTATCTTCAGACACACTAGAAGAGGACATTGGATCCCATTACAGATGGTTGTGACCCACCACGTGGTTGCTGGGATCTGAACTCAGGACCTCTGGGAGAGCAGTCAGTGCTCTTAACCACTGAGCCGTCTTTCCAGCCCCCTTTGTTTTTTTAATTAAAAAAGATTAAATCAATAAGGATTAAAATCCTTGAAGTAGAATCAGTGGTCAGAGAATTGTTTATTTTCAGTTTGCTGGAACTTGCCTTCCAATAAAGCCCAGGATTTACCTTGCTATCTATCTGCAGAGTGCCTGCTTTGTAAGATCCCTCATCTGGCTTTTACTTCTAGGCATTGTTCTTACCCTAACTTGGACTGGATGCAGAATTTCACTCTTCTTTTGAAAGACCTTCAGTTGTATTCTAAGATTCCCACCCCACCCCACCCCTGGCAATTTTTGGGTCACCAATACTGCCTTCTATCAAATTAAAACCTAGGATTTCTGTACTCAGTCTCTCTGTATCATAGTTAGCCTTTAGATGCTATGTGTATCAGTGTTTTTTTTTTTTACAAGTGTTTATTATTGTTGTTATTATTTTACCCAAAGACCCTTTTTGACCCTTTTTTCCTAGTCACTCCCCTTTCTCCTAGTGAAAATTGAATATCATAGATAATTGTGCATCTGTTTAAGAATGCCACAGACTATTGTGATATCTGATGTAGATTCTTCTGAGGGCTACGTTTTTCACTCCCTTTACACATTATCTTAATGGTGAGAAATTATGGTATATTGAGAAGCTTTTCTCATGAGTTGAACTACTCCCAGAATGTCAGCCAGTTTACTTGGTAACACTGTAAGAAAATCTCAAACTTGATATGTATAAAACAAAACTTGGTCCTTTGACTTTAGCCTTTTCATCCACACTTGAGTTTCTATGAGTCCACTCTTTTGTGTATCTACATATGCAGAATTTTGTATTTTACTGGAACTATTTAAGAGCTTGAAAGAATGGTTTTTGTCTCAGTTCAGCCAGACAAATTTCTGAAAGCAGAAATTTTGCTTTCCATTGGTGGTGTAGCCAGGATTGTGGTGAGAGATTGTTTGGGAAGTAGTAACTAAAATTGAGTGTTTAAAAAAACTTTAAGATCCTGTTAGGATGTGTGTAAGCACAAGAGAAGATCCATCTACATAGATATCTAGGACTTGAATGGAATTTCCTTGTAAGAATTTGAGTCAGGGAGCCATAGGTAAGACACTCAGTGTATTCAGAGGACATCTGTGAAGGCAGCTCCTTCACATTTTTGAGCAATCAGCAAGCAGAATATTGTCTTAGCAACATTGGTGTGCAAAACCTTTTTCCTTAACAGAGGTATATTTTGGATGTTTTACTCTGATCGATATGTGAAGATGTCCTTTAAAGCTCTTCATTGTTTAGATTTTTACTTAGTTTGGAAGCTACATGAAGTGAGTTCAGATTTTTATGTGTTGTGTGTATGGTTGAGTGTGTGCTATCTAGAGCATGCTCGCAGAGGTCAGAGGACAATTTTGTGCAGTAAGTTCTCTCCTTCCACCTTTAGGAATGTTCAGTAGGTAGAGCTAAGGGATCATCTTTTTTGTCACATTAAGTGGACATTTGGATTTTTAATAAAAAGTGGGGTTTCCCCCTCAGTTTCAGCTGTAATCATAATCATTTTAGAAACTGAACTTTTATATTCCCTTTACAGTTGAATTTTTAAATCTTTACTTACCAAACTCTGAATATACAAAACATTAGTGAACCACAGTGATTTAATACCCCTTAAAAGGCTTTACAATGAACTCTTCCAAATGACTGTTGTACTGGAGAGTGGTTCAGTTATCCCACAACAACAGGAAGCAACAGGAAACCCGAGTGGACCTTTATCTATATCATCTCAGAGGAACTTATAGTCCTCTTCAAAACAGTGGACTGAAGATGAGAAAAGATTGGAAAAAAATAATAGGAGAAGGGAACAGGGAGAGGAAGGAAGAGACAGAGGAAGACAGTGTTTAACAAGTCACTTTGCAAAGAGGCAAAGTGTTAAGATGAGAATTCTATCTGGTAGGGAAGGACTTTGAAGAAAGTCCTTTCAGATACCTACTTAGCAACTGCTGTCCCTCTGCAGACACCCAGACATTTCATCTGAGTATGTAACTATAAAATTAGAGATTCATAATGAAAACTGTTCTTTGTTCTGAGAATGGATATTTATGCATGCTTTTCTTCTCTCCCACCTGAGACACAGGCTATAATTTAAGTTTTATTAGCTTAATTTTAAAAGTCCATGCAACAAAATACCAAAATTGCAAGTAATGTAGTCATATTCTTATTGAAAATTTGAGGAGATTGCTCATGGTTTTATTAATAAATAAGCTAGAAAAGTGTGTGTGTGTGTGTGTGTGTGTGTGTGTGTGTGTGTGTGTGTGTGTGTTGTATGTCTAGAGGTCAGGACAACCAGTAGGAGTTGTTCCACTGTGTGGTTCCTGGGGTTTGAACTCTGGTCATTTCCATATCGAGCCTTGTCCAAGAATCTTATATTTAAATTTATCGGAACACAAAGTATATTTTTGTATTTTTTATATGTGTATAAATATATGTATATATGTGTGTATATATGTGAATCACTATGATTTGCTTTTGTAAAATGTATGTGATCTTAAATTATATTTTAAAATACAAATCATCAATTTTTGTCTTTTGAAATGTATTATATCTCAAGTACAACCACTAGAGTTTACCAACTTTACCCTCTTTACCAAAGGGTTTGGAAATCACCACTATAAACAATATTTATAACTAGTTATTTTACTAATCATTTATTAACTATTACATTTATATATATATATATATATATATATATATATATGTAAAATTTTTATCTTAGGTACCAAGGTGTTAATAAATGAGACAAGAGAAAAATTTATAGAAACATATCAAGAATTCATGATGAAATATTGTTACTTTTGGGGAAGATGTATCATTTATATACTCAAGTATCCTCAACCTTATAATTTGAATAATTACACACAGAAACATTGAGTTTGTAATTCTAGGTACATGATAAACAGCCATAACCCTCTTAAAAGCTGCTTGAATCTCAAAGAAATTTTTTTCATGTTTGTCCTTTTAAAAATAAAACACACATACCTGCTACGAATTAAGTATTCTGCTTTTGAGTGCTTGTAATGTGGTTTTGTCAGTACTCTTGATTGATTTATTTTGGCTCTTGCCTCTTGCATTTGCAACCAAATTATACTTTCTATGCTAGACAAGGTTTGTGCTAGCCTAATTGGCTGCTGGCATTTCTTAGCCTCACAGCTGCTGTGAATTCAGCTGTAAACTAGGAAACACATAATAGGGTCCTGTTCTCAGCCCAAAAGGCAATTGTCAACATATGAAACCTGTTTTTGACAGTTTGATAATTATATGAACTTTGCATATCACAATACCAGTTTGAAGGAGTCATGCTGACTTTTATGTAATTAGAACATTACTGTAGAGATATTTAAATAGAGTGAACATAAAATGACATTGAAATAAAGGTTATGATTTCAAAATATTGTCTGTTTATTTATCAAGTCATATTTTTATAAATTATCTTGATATTTAAACTTATAGAATTTACTCTTCCATTAGGTTCAATTGTGAAGTTGCCTGCCTGCCTGCCTGCCTGCCTTCCTTTCTTTCATCTCATAACCTGAATTTTGGGTTAGGGAGATGACTGAATCGGTACAAGCACAAAGACCTGAGTTCTAGCCCTAGAACACACGTGAGACATAAAAACTGCGCATTGTGGTGCCCACTTGTAATCCTAGCCCTGGGCCAGGCCGAGAGCTAGACCCTCTGGAGCCTACTGGCCTGGCAGTCTGCCCCGCTGAGTGAGTTTCAGGCCACTGAGAGACCCTGCATTAAAAGAAGAACATTTCCTGAGGGATGACACCAGTGGTTAGCCTCAGGCCTGTGTGTGTGTGTGTGTGTGTGTGTGTGTGTGTGTGTGTGTGTGTGTATCTGTGTGTGTGTTCATACTTCATCTGAGAACGATTAGTTTAACATATGTGAACATTTTCCTGTCTCTTTCTCAGAAGGAGCAGGAGGCTGTTTAAGGGCCATGCATAGGCATGGTCCATTGGAGACCAATGAACTCTTCCTTAAAAGTGTTATGTATGGGGTAAGTGGGAGGGGGAACATCCTCATAGAAGAAGGGGGGGAAGGGGATAACATTTGAAATGTAAATACATAAAATATCCAAGAAAAACATAATTAAAGAGTGATATGTATGAAAATGCTGATGGGGAAACCGTACAGTTATTTAAACGGGAAGAAAATGTGTATTAATCATCAACCCAAATTCTAACTAGCTTCAGTAGTGTAGCTGATGCGGTGAGTCAATCATCTGTATATAGGGGGTTTGGTTTTGTTTGGTTTTGTTTTGTCTTGTTTTTTTTCTCCGGAACTGAGGGCCTTACGCTTGCTAGGCAGTCGCTCTACCACTGAGCTAAATCCCCAACACAATCATCTGTATATAAACACAATACTGTGATCATGCTTGGTCAATGAGTGTCTTAAGGTTGCTGTGATGACACACCATAACCAAAAGCAAGTCAAGGAGGAAAGGGTTTGTTTGACTTCCATCTCAACATTGTAGTTTATCATTGAAGGATGTCAGGACAGGAACTCACACAGGGCAGAAACCTAGAGACAGAAGCTGATGCAGAGGACATGGTAGGTGCTGCTTACTGATTTGCTCCTCATACTGTGTTCAGCCTTTTTTCTTGTAGAGCCCAGGACCACCACCCACAATGGGCTGAGCCTGTTGTAGTAAATCTCCAACCCCAATAAGCCTATGCAAAAACACACAACCCAGTTACTACATTTATAAGCTGTACCCTAGACTGGGCAGATCCACCACTACACTAATGTACTCCCTAGCCATGAGATCTTGCTGCCATGTGCTTCTGCTCCATCTTCCTTCCACTTCTTCCTCAGTCTTTCCCCGTCCCTTCCTCTACTCTCTAAGACCTCCAGCCCCACCTTTTCCTTCCACTGCCCAGTCACAGGCTCTAGCCTTTATTTGATAGTTAAAATGTGGAGAAGGTTAATGTGAAATCACCTGAGTACCAATCCACTCCTCGTGGGGCAGCCCCTCTTGAGGAAGCAGAATTAACATCAAAATACAAACAACACCAGGGCAACCCACAGATCGAGCCCTCATCCATCGATCACTAATTAAGAAAAGGCCATACAGCAGGGTCTCAGGGAGGCGCAAGATCAATTGAGACTCCATCCTTTCAGTTAACTCTCGACTGTGTAAAACCAGCCACACAGTGAGCAGTAAAGAAGCTCAAATTGGATTTATAAGCAGTTTTTTTTATCATTCTATCTGCTCAAACCCTGTATTTTCTCCCAACACTTTTCAAATGCTTTAGTGCTCATTCAACATTAAGCCAAACAAGGTGGTAAATGTGTTAGAGGCTTTGAAAGGCATTGAAGACCTGCATACCTTGCTAGAGACTCTGTTTCCATTCGAATATGAGGAAAGCATTGTCTTGGTTTACTCCTACTGTTCAATAACCAAGACCACAGAATTAACTAAAAAACAGGTCTATTTAATTCGTATTTCTGGAGACTTGAAAGGCCAAGATTGTGTAGATTTGTCTGCCCAAGTTCTCTTAGGCTACCATACTACTCTATGCATGAAGGGAAAACAAAAGGGAAAGTAGGTACAAGAAGGGGAAGCCGAACTTGCTTAATAATCAGTTCCAGTAGCAATTTGTCTCACTGAGTGAGAAGGGGAGCTCCTACAGATGGTATCAAATTATTTATTAGTACCCTAGATCCCTCCTTGGGCCCAGATGCCTTCCACTAGACCCCTACCTCTGAATGCTTTGCCTAAGGAATGATGCCTCAATACGGGCTTTGGGAGGTGAGAAGACAAACCATATTCAGATTGTAGCATTCTCACCTGACTACTATGGAGAAGAACAGTAACCCCATCTCAGTAGTGTGACAGAATTAACTCCTTCAGAGCCAGTAAATCAAATTATGCACTTGCAAGATAGAACGGTGGGCAAATCATAAGGTAAAACAGCTCAAAACTTAACAAGGAAGCCATTTTAAAGCTCCCAAAGCACCAGGATAAGGACCCTGCTGCGCTCAGTGCTGGTGTTGTTACCTGCCGCTTTCTCGGGTGTTGGATGCTGCAGGTAGCCCTACTTACTTTGAGGGCCTCGATAGTACTGATGCCTCTTCCATAGGTCTAGTAGGTGCTGCTCACCCCCAAGCAGGAGGATCTCTTTAGTAGTCCTTTCCTGCCTGGCTCTCAAGTAGTCTTTTGAAATTTAGGAGGTTGCAGCCATCATCGTGCTTACGTTGTCTGCACACCTGCCAAGCTTCTGCATGAGACACCACCAAGGATTACTGACCTGTGCTCTTGAGAGTTGTAGCCTGAACTGCACTTGGGTGCTTTAGGTCTTTGCTGGAATCCTCATGCTGTGATTGCATAGTGGAGGCAGCTCTCAGGCCTCTAACGTGAAGTTTGTGATAGAAAAAGAGTGGCAGCCAAGCCCATCTTTGAAGTGTTTTTTCCTTCTGTTGTGTCAACAAGCTTTGTGTCACTGTGACAGAATATTTACTTGAGATAGTGAAAGAGGGTTTATTCTTCACTGTTTGACAGTTTCAGTCCATGGTCACCAGGCTTTACTGCTTCTGTAAGAAGAACATTATGACAGGAGGGGGAGGGATGATGTGGGGAAAGGGACTCAACTCATGATCAGGCGGGGGTGGGGGTGGGAGGAGGAGGGAGGCAGGAGGAGTAAGAGGTTCCTGGACCAGTAGTGTCACTAACTTTGGGGTTGGTGACCATTTTATATCCAGAGCACAATACCTATTGTCCTAATGATCAGTATTTAGCTTCCTTCTTTTTTGAAGCTAATTTGTTTAGTTCAACTGTACTTCATGTGCCTAAGCTAAAAATTTTCTGCACTTTGATTTTATTTTTTTTTTTTTTTGACATTTCTTGCTCTCAACTCAGTGTTAACAGTATGATTACTCAGCCCTTTTTGTATTTGGTTTGGAAATTAGTTTGGCACTGTGGTGATGGACATAGTACATTCAGGTTCTTTGCAATGAGAATGGGGTTGTTGTTGTAAAAATATAAAAATAAAAACGTATGGTTGTCTTTTATCCCGCTTGGTCCGCACCTCGGTGCCCAAGGTATCTGCTAGATATCTTGGCGGAAACACATCCCAGGTGCACTTTCCTACACTCAAACCCTCACATAAAAGAACACACAACACAATAATCTTTGACCCAATTGGTAAGATATAATTGCCCACTTAAACATACAAAACCCAGTACCATCCATCCCTTGAGAACATTAATAACAACCTATAAATACACAGTGCAGAATCTTAACATCACCTGCCATCTTGTCCTGCCACGGCTTCTCAGCCCCCCTCTCCCTCCTGTCTCTTCCTCTCTCTTCAAACTTCTCTCCCGCCCATCCTTCCTTCTCCTCCAATGACGGGCCTCCTTCTATCCTGTACCTGCCCCTCACCAGTACTTTACAAATTCAATGGAGAGGTGGTTCTGGTGAAGTCACCTGAGTTCTGAGTCCTTGACTCGGGTGCTGTCCTTGGGGCAGTGGAATTAGCATCAAAATACAGTAACCTCAGGGCAAACCTCAACGTGGGGTTAAATAAGGGGCGGGGCTGGGAAGATGGCTCATTTAGTAAAGTGAATACCGAGTTAGTTTGAGAGCCTTGAAGTAAGTCTCTAGCATCCACATTAAAAGCCGGACATGGGAGTATGTGCTTGTAATCCCAGCTTTGGGAAGGCACAGATAGGCAGATCTTTGGGGCTTGCTGCCCTAGCATAACAATCCCAGGTTCCAGTAATGAGAGACCCTACCACAAAAACAAGGTGAATACCTCCTGAGTAACCCCCATTGACATTTATTTAGCCTTTAAAAAAGATACACACACACACACACACACACACACACACACCACACACACACCCGCACACACACACACACACACACACTCTCTCTCTCTCTCTTTCTCTCTCTCTCTCTCTCTACATCATTGATATTTAACTTTAAAATTGAATACACACACCCACGACTGCAATCTGCAAATTATATTGAAGTATTTCTTGTATACTTTTGTCTAAAATGTTAATTTCTTTGCCAGGCTTGGTTGTACACCCTCTAATCTCAGCACTTGGGAAGCAGAGGCAGGCAAGTCTCTGAGTTTGAGGCCAGCCTATACTACTACAGGTGGTGGTACTACACAGGGGAACCCTGTCTTGAAAACCGAACAAACTTAGTTGCTTTGATATCTCTAAGTGGAGGTCTTTTCCAAGTAAAAATTGACCTAAAAGCTTAACTTTGGGCACTGAAAACCAGGAGATATGCTATTGGAAGTAATGATTATGGACATACTCTATTCTGCATTGAAAAAAACAAAAACAACTCAACAGGCAATATTTCCTTCAGGTAGCTTGGAATAAAGCTGAAAATTTAAAAGTCTGTACATTTTAAGTTTTTGAACCTATAGATTAAACCTAACAGTTTTCAAATCTAACTCCTGTTTTCTGTCAATATAATTTGACAATGGATAAAATCTTCTAGTCAGAGATAGAATAATATGTTCATGCATTGTCATCGGTCTGCATTAGGCATGTATGTGAAAGCCAGACAGACATAGCTCAAAAATAACACCATTGAGTAGGCGTGGGTTATGTATGTGGGTGAAGCTGAAGTAGATGGTGGCAGAGAGACAATGCTGCTGGACATGATAGCATATGCCTAATGCCAGGACTTGAGGTCAACCTGCTGCTGCATAGCAAGATGCCTCTAAAACTAAACTCACTGAATAATATTAGATTGAAAATTGCTCCAGATTTGTTCCCTAGCTAGGTTTATAGATCCCCCCCACCTCCCGAAGGGAAGCAGTCCAAGAGAACTAATGCTGAAAAATGAAGGTGTCATCTCCTGTGCACTGGAGGTCATTATTTGTGACCTTTATCCCATCTCTTCAGTCAGGTGCATACTCACGGACAGACTGCCCAAAGAAGTGCCGTGCACTAGCAGTTTGGGAGACAGTTCTAGAAAATGCATGACACAACCAATCACAGAGAAAGTTAGAACAAGAAAAAAGTAGTGCATAGAAAAACACATACGGGGCTGGAGGGATGGCTCAGCGGTTCAGAGCGCTGGCTGCTCTTCCAGAGGTCCTGAGTTCAAGTCCCAGCAACCACAAGGTGGCTTACAACCATCTGTAATGGGAACTGATGCCCTCTTCTGGCATGCAAGCATACATGCAAGGAGAATGTTGTATACATAATAAATAAATGAATCTAAAAAAAGAAAAACACATAAGATGTGGAAGTAGTTCTTGAAGAAAAATGGTAGCTTTAATTGCTGTAAGAAAAGAAGAAGATGTAAAAGATGAATGAGCTAAACATTTTTTTTAAAAATGCAGTGGGAGCCGTGAGATGGCTCTGGAGGAGGGCACTTGCTGCCAAGCCTGACATCCTGAGTCTGGTCCCCAGGTTCCACATGGTGGAAGGAAAAAAACCAACCCCTTCCTACAAGTTGTCCTCTCACCTCCACAGGCCGCAGCAAGTGTACACCCCAGTTTGTACACATGTACACACGCACATGCACAATCAATCAAGCTGAAAATAGTTTTAAATGGGAACCATAGAAAAAGTCTAGAAAAGTTATCAAATTCAGTAATAGAAAAACTATAATAATTTGTAATTATAAAGGGGATTCTTCTCAGAGATAACATCAAAAGCTATGTGAAGAATAGTTGCCAAACACTAGAGGTTCAAATGTGGCTTTTTTTTCCTAGGTTTTGTTTGGAGATTGGGTCTGATACAGTGGCTTGACCTCTGACTTGGCTATATAGCCAGGCGTGACCTTGAACCTCTTGGTTTCCTACCATCATCTACCAAGCCCAGTTTATGATTTTTGTACCTATTTAATTCCAGAGTACAGGAAGGAGATGCCATTACGAGTTATTCTGTGAGCCTATAAGATGGCTCAGTGGGTAAAGGTGCCTCCTGCCACACCTAACAGTTGAATTTGATCTCTGAGGACTACGTGGTAGAAGCAGAGAACCAGCTCCTGCATGTTGTCCTCTCGCTCCACATGAGTGCTGTAGCACGTGCGCCTCTACCCCCACAAACACAAGTAAGATGGTGCGATAAGACATCTAAATGACCTTAGGAGGCCAGGGCAACTGATACCACATGTTAATAGTTGATGTGAGAAAGGAAGGTTATTGACCCATGTTTAAAATAATATTCAGTTCATTTACAACCAGATGTCTTAATAGTTTGATACTATTAATTAACTTTTTGGAGTGGGAAAACTATACAAGCAAGCACAAGGACCAAGATCATAAAACAAACTCTTAAAAACAGTAAGGTGGGAGAAACTGTTTCAGAGTAAAGCAAAGCTCTCATGACAGTTGTCTTAGTGTGAACAGACACCATGAACAGGGTAACTCTTGTAAGGACAACATTTCATTGGGGCTGGCTTACAGATTCAGGGTTCAGTCCATTATCATCAAGGCATGACAGCATCCAGGCAGGCACAGTGCAGGCAGCTGAGAGTTCTGTATCTTCATCTGAAGGCTGCTAGCAGAATGCTGGCTTCCTGGCAGCTAGGAGGAGGGTCTTAAAGCCCACACCCACAGTGACACACCTACTCCAACAAGGCCACACCTACTCCTACAGTGCCACACCTTCTAATAGTGCCACTCCCTAGGCCGAGAATATACAGACTATCACAACAGTGTACCTTGGATTCAGAGATAAGGAAGTTAAGGCGAGTGTCTGTGTGCTCTAAGTATGAGGAAGTAGTGTTGCAGATAGCGGAAGAAAGTGCTTTTCAGGAAGTGGTGATGAACAGGTTGGTTTTCTTAAGGACAGGGAAGGAAGTTGGTTACCATATATACTAAGTGCCCAGGGAATAAGGACGTGAATAAGAATGGGTATGTTATACTTTAGAAGAAAATATAAGGAACTGTCTTAAGTGATCTCAGTCTTGTGAAAAAAGTTATACAAAAAAGACAACTATAAACAAGTTTGTTCTTAGAGGTATGTGTTGGTAAAAATAAAAGCTTCAGATTACATGGTTTTTAGTTAATCTGGTCATGTGGTAAAAGCAAATATCACTTTGCTACATTTTACTCTTTCTAGAGTTCAGTGTTAGCTGATATATCTGGTTGGTTTTGTTTTGTTTTAAATTAGATTTATGCACTGTGTGTGTGTGTGTGTGTGTGTGTGCGCGCGTGCGCGTGCGCACGCTTGCGCGCTTTGCCTGTGTGTATGTCTGAGCACAATTTGCATGCCTGGTGCCTGTAGAGGCCAGAAAAGGGCTTTAGTTACCTTGGAACAGGAGTTACAGATGGTTGTAAACCACCATGTGGGTGCTAGGAATCGAACCTGGGTCTTCTGGAAAGGAGCAGATGCTCTTAATCACTGAGCCATCTCTCTGGTCCCACCGGCTGCTTTGTATTTTAAGGTTTTCTGCATCTCTGCTTTGGCAATTGGAGTTTCAGATGTTCTAATATCTAGAAACCAGCTCCTGCTCGGTATTCTTGATTTTCTTTATTTTCTAATTGCCAATCTGTATAGGCTGTTTCCAGAGGTTCAAGACTTTGACATTGTGATTTATTGTGTGGATACTACATATTTTGCTTTACATTTCACCACACCCAGTTATTAGTATAGACACTCCTCTTAAATCTGAGGATGTGAAAATGTGCAGTAGGGATGGTAAGCAGTAGGAATATTTTTATTGGCTGGTTTTTGTTTTTAATCTTTTGGAATGTATGTTACATTTTCAGTTGTGTTCATCGCAGCGTAACTTTATAGACCCAGTCTTCAGTCCCTACCATGGCCTCTCCATTTCCTGCTGGTTGTTGTTCTTTGTCGTCTTGCACAGACATACTGACTGACTGGGAACTTGCTCTGTAGGTCTCAGCTGTGGTAGTCTTCCTGCCTCTGATTCCCGAGTGCCACTGTGCCCGTCAGGCTGGGTTCATTCATCAGGGTGTCTGATATTCAGACATATTTTCTTGGGGCCCAGGTTGTTTCCTTTCTTGTGTTGATGGAACACTGACAATGTCTCATACCTTTCCCAAAACTTGTTACTATGGTCTTCTTTTCCTGATTAGTGGTTGTTACTTTATGAGATTATCAGGGACGGTGCGGGCAAGGGTAGCTGCTGGGTCAGCCTGTTCTCACATTCGATAAAGCAATGATAGATCCTCCCAGACTGATGGGAACCAGGTTTGCGCCAGCATGACTTCTCATGTTACTCTTGACCATTCTCCATTTTCACTCATTTTGTTTTCATGATCTCGGTAAGTGTAGCTGCACTGCTTTGGCATCACTAAGGAAGACCTTCCATTGCAGGAAAACAGGTAACTGATGACCTGCATTTGTCAGTAGCTCCACAGTCCTTGCTTTTTGACTGAGTACTTACTTTGTTGGGAAACGTGGCATAGGGAGCTGGTGTACCTGTTCTAACCAGGGCAGGACTCCTCTAGTGGGTGTTCCTTCCTGTGACGCTCCCCACCGCACTGGCCACAGTTCTGTTTGCTCTGCACTCAGGTCTGGGGCTTCCTCTGCTTATGCTGCTGCATCATATCAACAGCCTTGGCTTTGTGAGTTAAGGTCTCCATCATGGTCTGGGTTTTCCCTGCCAGTCTTCCTCTTCCTCCTATGTTACAGTACATCTCCTTTACTCTTGTCTGTCTGACTGTCTCTCAGAGGACCCAACTGATGCATCCTCCTCTAGTTATTTACCTCATTTCCTCTGGTTGAAATGAGGATTTAAACTTTTTTTTTCCCGGAGCTGGGGACCGAACCCAGGGCCTTGCGCGTGCTAGGCAAGCGCTCTACTGCTGAGCTAAATCCCCAACCCCGGATTTAAACTTTTTTAAGTTGCATTTAGTTTGTTTGTGTATGTGTGTGGGGATGTAGGGGACAACTGTGGGAGTTGCTTCTTTCCTTGTATCATGTGGGTCCTAGGAATCCAGCTTACGAGCTCAGGCATCAGGCTAGGTGGCAGGTGCCTTAACATGCTGAACCAGCTCCTCCAGTGAATCTTTCTCAGCTTCTCTGTCTAGATTCTCCCTGTTATTTCATAGTGATTGTCTCCATCCGACGGGAGCTCTGCTTCCTCTCTAGTGTACACTGGGAGAGAATGGCAGTGTCACTCAGTTGTTTTCACACCTCTGACATTTAAGTCCTTCACCTGTCGTTTTATAGACAAGGGATAATAGAGATAATATTGTCTGAGATTGGGTCAGTCAGAGAGTTTTTAAGGTGGTTATTAAAAGAGTATTGGCTGGGCATGATGGTGCAAGCCTTTAATACCAGCACTTGGGAGGCAGAGGCAGGGAGATAACTAAGTTTGAGGCCAGCCAGGGCTACATAGTTAGACCCTGTTTTATTAATCAATTAACTGATAGACTAACATTTTGTCCTTTACTCAAAATGGGGCACTATTAGAAGATTTTTGAGCAAAAATGTGACTGTGTGCATGTACGTGAGAATTTGTGTATGTGGTGTATGCCACATAGTAGATTGGTATTTGGTAGTGTAAAGATAGTGGAGATGATGTCACCCTCCACTTTATTCCCTTGAGACAGGGTCTCTGTACCTGGACCTGAACTGGGATCTAGCAAGCCTGCTACCCCTCCATGGCCAACAGTGTTAGGTTCACAGGGACATGACCATACTTTGCTTTTTTCTGGGCATTTGAACTCAGGTTCTCTGGCTTGTACAGCAAGTGCTTTTACCTGCTGAGCCATGTCTCCAGCCTCCCTGTTTATTATTTGTTTTGTTTTGTTTTGAAATAAGTTCCCATCTAACCTAGAACTCACTGGGTAGCTCAGGCTGTTCTCAGACTTAGAGTAATCCTTATACCTCAGTTTCCCTAGTGCTGTTATTACAAACATGCACTACTATACTCAGCTATAACTTTAAACCAAAATCATTGTGGTTGATGTGTGGAGAACAGAATGAAGGGCAAAGTGGTCAGAAACGGAGACTAGTTGAGAGAGTATTGCAGTCCTGCCATACAGTGATGCAAATCTGTCTTTAGCTGTTTTTGTCTTTGTTTTAGCTTCATACATTTATGTGGTGAATTTTGCTCATTCTCTTACACCCCTCCTACTTTCCTACCATTCCCTTCTACTGTTAAATCATTCTTCCCAGCTAGTCACATCCCTCCTTGTTTCCATGTCTTTCTGTGTGTGTATGACTTACTGAGTATATCAGAGTTGTAACAAGACATGGATATCTTGTGCCAAGTAGTAGAATTAAAATTAATACCTAATATTGACCACAGAGAAGAATAAAGTCTTGCGGTTGGAAACCTAAGTGGAAGGCAATTTGTTGTGTCTACTCTTTAGTTTGAGGGGGTGTGTGTGTGTGTGTGTGTGTGTGTGTGTGTGTGTGTGTGTGTACACAAGCACTTACAAAGTTCGCTAGGTTCTCTGGAATTTGAGTTACAGTTTTGAGCCACCTGGTTTGTGTGCCACAAGTGCTCTTAACTGCTGTACTTTCTCTACAGCCCTTTTACACTTAATAGAGGAGTATCTGGATCATGCTGTCTGTGGAAATAATAAAATTAATAGCCTAGCGTGTGTGTGTGTGTGTGTGTGTGTGTGTGTTGGAAGCAGCAGTTTGTGTGTGTGTTTAAAAAAAAGCAGAAAACAAATGCGGTTACATATTCCTATAATCCTAGCATTTAAGAGGTACAACAGGGACACATGGAAATCAGATGTTCAAAGTCATCTTCAGATGTAGTAAATTCAAATCCTCTGTCTCGATCAGTGTACCAGTTGCTGTGTTAGTCGGGGTTCTCTAAGTCGCAGAATGTATGGAATGTCTTTCTATATTGAGGGAATTTATTATGATTTACAGTCTGTGTTATGATGACCAACAATAGTCAGCTGTGAATTAGAAGTCCAAGAATCTAGTAGTTGTTCAGTCCCATGAGGCTGTTGTTTCAGTTAGTCTTCGGAAGAAGTAGATTCCAACAGACGTGCTGAGAAGTAAATGCAAGCGGAAGAGCGAATCTTCATTCTTCAGTGTCCTTATGTAGGTCTCCAGCAGAAAGTGTGACCCAGGTTAAAGGTCAGTAAAACCACACCTGCTTCTGGGACTTGTTTTGTCTCAGGCTGACCTTGAACTTGGAGGTCTGCTGGCCTCCGTCTCCTGGATTAAAAGCGTGTACTACCTGACCTGGGCCTAAGCTTTTCATGGCCACCATGCCTCAAGATCTCCATGCCAACATCCAGGTCAGAACCTTCTGTCTTCCAGCTCAGGAATGGATCATAGGTGAGCTCTCCAATTCTGGTTTGTAGTTTATTCCAGATATAGTCAGGTTGACAACCAGGAATAGCCACTACAGTTGCTAGTACTTAATGCTCTTAGTATTTGAGTATTGATTGATTGTTTATAGATGGGGTTTTGTGTAGCTCAGTCTGAACTTAAACTTAGTGTGTAGTTGAGGATAGCCTTGAGTGCTTTACTTCTCGATTCTACTTCCAAAGGCTTAGGTTATAGATGTGCACCATTGTGTTTGGTTAAAATTGGAAATTTTTATAAGACTTCTGCAAATATTTATGAGGGGTGCGTGTGTGTTTGTGTGTGTGTGTGTGTGTGTGAGAGAGAGAGAGAGAGAGAGAGAGAGAGAGAGAGAGAGAGAAAGAGGGAGGTGTGGTAATTTTATACACAATATTTTAAATTAATGATAGTCTTAATCTTTAATACAGCATTAGCATTACAGTCATACATGTTTTTGTTTTAGGTCCTTACAATGTTGTAATTATCTTAAAGTAAGTTATCAATACCTTAGGGCTTCATTTGAATACTTGTAAAAATTTGTTATGTTCAACATTCTATTAGGTAATGTGTGGATGTATAATTAGTGTCTATATTTAACTAATAATCAAATGGAACGAAGACATGAAATAATAGATATATGGTGCATACATATATGAGAATCTATTAGTCTGACTCTAGGAATTTATCCTAAGAAAATAAGTGGAAAGAGTATAATGACAGATATACAGTGAAACTGTAACCTCAGAGATCTCCATAAATTACAACAGATGGAATATTGTATAGTGGCTTAAAATAATGATTTAGCTTTATAGTTATTGACTGGTAAGGTCCATGCTCCACTGAAAGGGAAGGGAAACCAGTTTAAACCCTGTGTATCATATTCTGTGTCCTGATGACAAGATTACCACCATCAGAGGAAGTAAGTGTAGATACGGGCTGGCGACATTTACATTAATACTTCCCAACCTTTCCGGAGTCCCTTTGTTTTTTTCTCTACAAAGATAATACCTTTAGTGCTCACCATATATGATTTAAAGTGATTTCTTCTCCACAAATGGTCTTTTTATTAGTATAGTTAACTGTTAGTCCTATGAATCTTAGTTTTGAATACCACAGTTTAAGTTTGGAGTCATCAAGTTAACTTCCTAATCATTAGAACTGTTTAATGGCATAAAAATTTAGTTATCTGTCAATGTGACCATTTTTCACGAAGGCTTTTTGTTTGCTTGCTTGTTTGTTTGTATTTTTTAGGTAAAATTTAACTTTTATATAATTTTTATTGGTTTATTTACATTTCGAATGTTATCCCCCTTCCCAGTTCCCCTCCACAAACTTTGATTCCCCCTCCCCCCAACACACACACACTTTGATCTTAACAAATACCCTGAGTTTCTGGATCTGATGCTATAAACCTAATGGACAAAGTCTACTTTGTAAAAGTCGCTTGTAAGAATGACAGATCATACATGTATGACTGTATGTGCATGTATGTGGGTATGCAGACACTAAGTTGTAGTTAACTGTGTTCTAAGAATACTACCATTCATTGTTCTTATGTTTTATTCCTACTTAGGCCGAATACACCAGGCAATGGTGACATCATTAAATGAAGATAATGAAAGTGTCACAGTCGAGTGGATAGAAAATGGAGACACAAAAGGAAAAGAGGTGCGGTTACCTATAAACATCATTTCTAGTCAAGACTCTGACGACAAAACAAAATACTAAGCTATAATTTTATATGATGGAGATATTCTGTATCATTCCTTTAAGAACTTTCGAATAGGAACTGAAGAGATGATCAATGGTTGAGACTAATGGAGAACCCTGATTTAATTTCCAGCCCCAACATGGTGGTTCACAGCCATCTCTAACTAGTCCTAGGGGATTCAACACTTTTCTGGGGTCTTAGGGCGCCAAGTATGCATGTGGTATGCAGTCATTTGTGTAGGCAAAACAACTGTATATTAAAAAGGAAAATCTGTCCAGTGAGTTGTAAAAATGAGCTCAAAGAAAGAAAGTCTCCTCTCTATACATCATCTGTTCATTAGCTCAGGGCACACAACTTGAAAGTTGCTATATGTAAATAACAATTATGTAGTTTTGAAGGCCACTTTTTACTAACAGTTCTTAAAATCAAGTGTAAAATATATGTGGACTATTGCTCTAGATAATCTAGTTTACAGCATAGTCTGAAACTTTGGATTGAAGTCATTTGCTCTTTAACTCACTGTGTTTATTTATACAGATTGACTTGGAAAGCATCTTTTCACTTAACCCTGACCTTGTACCTGATGAAGACATTGAGCCAAGTCCAGAAATACCTCCACCTTCCTCATCCTCAAAAGTAAACAAAATTGTAAAGGTTAGTTAGGGGCGAGTGCACATGTATGCATGCTGATTCGAGACAATGAAGAATGTATATAGTATGTGTGAAGTATTGATAGGTTCATTTTTTTATGTTTTTCCCACCATCTGTATCAGTGCAGGTCGTACACACCTTCATAAGTCAGGTTGCCCAGTTCACAATTCATGACACTCTTTAGATCAGATCATGAAAACTCCTTGCCTAGTTATTTTTTGAGAGAGAGCTTCTCGGGAGAGATGAGTCAGAGCAATTCCCTTGTCAGTGTTGAATGAGCACTTACTGACAAGATAGCTGTTTATTAATACACGCTCTGGTAATCTTTTAAAGTTCTGGCTTTGTAATTTTAAAATGTTGAGAAATGAGAAGCGTAGTTTAGCTACCTGTGTTTCGTTGCTGAGGAGAGACTTTTAAGGGTGATGTCACATCCTCCCTAGTAGCTGTAGTTCTCCAAGGTGGAAATCCATTAGAGATAGCTCTGCTTCCAGTATCTCGAAACTCTGTACTGTTAATAAACTGCATGAAAATACAACCAGAGTCCTGCCAAGTTGTTGAACCTGTGCTTCTTAATGTCTGATTCAGTGGCGTCTACTGACTTCTACCTTGTGCTGTTAGAATACACAGATGAATTTGATGTGACCTGCAAGCCTATAGGAACTCCATATTTTGCAAGGAAAACATGTATAAACATGCAAATGTGTTATAGACACTTAACCATCTACAAACTACTCTGCTCTGAAATTACATCAGTGAATGTAAATCAGAGTTTGAGTTCAGATAACAAGCGAAGTGAGAGTTCCTGCGTGAAGGTCCTTACTAAGCGTGCAGTGTTTTCATACACTGCTTCCTACATAGCCTGAATGGATTGGCACAGCTTCAGTTTATCTACCACCTCCCACTCCCATGTTGAAATCGAGCTCAGTAATTCCCCTTTGCCTTGGCATCCTACCCCCGAGCTCCACATATCCCCAGGCCTCAGGGTGTTGTTAATCTTTGCTTTCCTTTAAGATCACCCAATGAAGTTTAAAACTACTGACTTCCGGGCTCCACTTTGAGAGAGAATACCACTATCCAAATAATACCTAATCTAATTTCAGTGTGGGATTGAGTTTAACTACATTATTTGCTGTGAGTTTGTTTTTAAGTGAATTCACTCTTAGTAGCTATGTAAATGGGACCAGAAGTTGGCTGCCTGTGCAGTAGTCAAGTCTTTGAAACCCTTAATGAAGTCTTTTTAGGATAACGGCCATGTTTGTTTCATAGTACTTTGATATATCATCTGAATAAAGGAATCAACACTGACTACCTCCTTAGATTCAAAGGTGTAATTTACTACCAGTCCCTCAATCCAAGATAGAAAGTGCTCCAAAAATCCAAGGTTTTACTTTTTATTGTTATTATTTTATTCATGGTTTGTGTGAGCTTGGTGTGTGCATGCCATGGTTTTCAGGCAGCTCTCAGGACCACCCTCCATCGTTGGCTCTCCCCTCCTGCCGCGTGTGCTCTGGACGCCTGTCTTGCTGCCGGGCACAGCAAGTGCATCACACACTGCGTGGCAGCTCACGCCACATTGGACTCTTTTTGTAGAGAGGGCGTTTAGGGTTGACTCTGTTTAGACTTGTGCAGAAAGTAATTTTACCTGCTGAGCTATCTTACCAGCCTCCAAATGCAAAGTTTTTGAGAACAAACATTAGATCACAGAAAAGAAATTGCACATATGTGATGAATTTCAGTTAGAATGAAGCTACACCATAAATATATAACGTTATCCTCAGGGAGGTTGGAGGTCCCTGAGTAAGGGCCCTTGTACCACCATTGTTGGATTTGAATCCACATAACTAAGTACTAAAGCAGCTATGACCCTGTAACTACAGCTCCGGGGGGACAGGTGGAAGGATTGCCGGAGCTTGCTGGCTGTCAGCCTGGTTCCAGTTCAAGTGGACTCCAGGATAAGGTAGAACATGACAGCAGACACCAGATGCCCTCCTGTGTTCACACTAACACACCCCCCCCCACACACACACACGAAGACTTCGGACTCCGTGTATTCAAGGTATATATGAAACATAAATGAATGTGCGTTTAAAGTTGAGTCCTGTCATAAAAATACCTGATTTCACACACATGAGAGCACATACACAGATATTCTGAGATGTGAAGAAATGTGGAATATTCCTAGTGTAGTGCTTTTCAGATACGAGATCCCCTACCTGTACACAGTTTTGGCAAGGTAGAATATAGTGTAGTTACTTAGCCCCACTTCAACATTCGCTCGGGCTGTAGTGGATCAGTGATGGAATAGCCAAGGCTGAGCATCAAAAGGCCTTTGGAAAATTCTCTCCATAGTCTGAGAAGCAAAACTACAAAACTTTCTCTCTTTCACCTCTCTTTCTCTTTTTCCCTACCCTCTGGGGAGCGGAGGGTGGGTGGGTGGATGTTGGTCTATTCATTTCTGAGTAATGATGAAAAAAATTGTACTACAGAACTTCATAAATAAGATCTCTACACCTGACCCGAGCTCGGAATCAAGAAAATAATGATTCCGTAGAGTTGTGTGAAACTGCAGTGGATAAGGTCTTTAGAGCAATATCTTTCTCATATTCATTAATATATGGGGGGCTAGAGAGATGGCTCAGCCGTTAAAGGCTAGGCTCACAGTCATTAATATATGGGGAATTTGGATATAGAAACCTCCTAAAGGACGTTGACTGTTGATGAATTAGCTATTTTTTTTTTATTATTTATAGTTTTTTCTTCATTTGGCTTCATGTTACTATTGCCTGTTTACTTTCATTTAATTAAAAATAGCCAAGGCAGTGATACTTGTGAGGAATGAAGGGAAAAAAAAAATAAGTAAATACTACTTTTTTTCTGTAGAACCGACGGACTGTGGCATCTATTAAGAACGACCCTCCCCCCAGAGATAATAGAGGTAAGGAAAACTTTATTTCTTAATCTTTATCCTGAAGTTTTTAGCATGACTTTGATGAGGTATATAAAAAGTTAATATTACCCTTGGTGTTCAAACCATACATGGCTAATTTTAACATTAGTGTTCCTTATTCCCTAATATCTCAATAGCATTAAAAATCTTTCTCTAGTTTAAGAAATACATACTTAGCAATGAATATCCTAGTAAGAGCACCAGTGGAATGGGAAGCCCTGGGTCCTGCTAAGACTGAACCCCCAGTGAACTAGATTGTTGGGGGGAGGGCGGCAATGGGGGGAGGATGGGGAGGGGAACACCCATAAAGAAGGGGGGGGGAGGGGTTAGGGGGATGTTGGCCCGGAAACCGGGAAAGGGAATAACACTCGAAATGTACATAAGAAATACTCAAGTTAATAAAAAAATAAATAAAAAAAAAAAAATAAACTAATATATAAAAAAAAAAAAAAAAAGAAAAGAAATACATACTACTCATGGCGAGGCATGCCTGTAGTTTGAGAACTCAGGAGGTAGAGGGAGGAACCTCCCTACAAGTTGGAAGCCGATCTTGTCTGTATAGGGGATTCTAGGCTAATAGGGCTACAAGGCAAGACTCAGTAAAACAAAACAGAAGCATGTGTGGTGACTAGAGACTCAGTATGTACTGTTTATTCAACTCACTCAGTTTTAAAAAATGGAGGTGGACATTAGAGAAAGAAAGAGGAAGGATTCAGATGATGATGGTGTCACATTCATTATCATTGGCTTGATTGTAATTTCTGACTAAGGCTTTGAGAAATGGTTAGGTTTGGAGTTGGCAAAAGAAAGTTTAAATGGGCATACATTATAGTTGACTTTGAGTTTCACAGCCAGGACACGTGGACAAGACTAGTTTCTTGTTTACTGTTGTTTGATTCAGGACTACTGTGCAGTTGTTGCTCTGTTGCATGGATGGATGGTAGTACAAGGTGGGCCACAAGCACCAGAGAAGAGACTAAAGGAGAGAGGAGAAAGTCCTTTCACCACCACCTTTCACATTGTTGAAGAATTTATATAAATTTCCTGAGCCTGGGTGCATTTGAGACAGAGTCTCTTTAGCCCAGGTTTAAGTCTCTTTTTGTATTGTTATGACATCTACAGTGGTAAAATACTGAAGATTTGTATGTTGGGGAGAAAAGAATGGAGTCTGGACTGTAAGGAAGGTTGGGAGGACTTTTACATTTGATTTCTGTGTGTCTGAACTGTGTACATTTTTAGAAGTGAGAATACTTTTTCTTTTTTTCTGTCCATAAAATAGTATTTACTTCACATTATTTGTTGTCTCAAAAAAAACAGAGACAGAGGTAACACCCTAAGAGATTAGTAGAAAGAATTCCCCAAGTCCTGGTCCTTTGCATTCTTTTAAAATGCCAATGTTCCATAGTTTCCTGAGCATGATGGTATTTACTTTATGTGCAAAAAAAGAAAAAGGAGACAATTAGAATTTGCCTTGCTTTTTTTTTTTTTTGATATTTTCAAATGTTATCATGTTATCCCCTTTTCCGGTTTATCATCCATAAATCCCCTGTCCCCTTCCTCTCCCCGTCTTCTATGAGGGTGTTCCCCTACCCAACAACCCACCTCTTGCTGCCTCCCTGCCCTGACATTCCCTACACTGGGGGGGGGGGGTCCAGCCTTGGCAGGACCAAGGGCTTCTCCTTTCACTGGTGCCCAACAAGGCCATCCTCTGCTACATTCACAGCTGGAGCCATGGGTATGTCCATGTGCACTCTTTGGATGGTGGTTTAGTCCCTGAGAGCTCTGGTTGGTTGGTATTGTTGTTCTTACCCAGTTGCAAACCCCTTTAGCTCCTTCAATCCTTTCTCTAACTCTTCCATTGGGAACCCCGTTCTCAGTCCAATGGTTGGCTGTGAGCATTCACCTCTGTATTTGTCATGCTCTGGCAGAGTCTCTCAGGAGACAGCTATATCAGGCTCCTGTCAGCATGCACTTCTTGGCATCAGCAATATTGTCTGGGTTTAGTAGCTGTATGTCTATGGACTGGATGCCCAGGTGGGGCAGAGAGGATGCTTTTAAATTGCACGTACACTGTAGGGAATGTCTTTACATTCTGGAAGTATAAGATGGGTTTCATGTGCATCTTTAAAAATTATTATTAAAAGTCATTTATTTAGGTGAGTAGTTTTGTAGCTAAAATCACACCAGTTTTTGTTTGCATTTTAAGACTATTATTTGTAACTTTCTATGAAATCCATGCTGACCACAAACTCAGAGATCTGCCTTCCTCTTTCCTGATGTAAATAATACTTTAAAAATATCTTTTAGTTGTGTCAATTTAGGTATTAGCCATTGTACCTGGTATGAGTGTACTATTTATGTATCAGATTTGACATGAGGATGCCTTTTTCTTTTACCATGGTTAGCTTTTAACTTTCCTGAATTAACTTTGTTTTCTAGTGGTTGGTTCAGCACGCGCACGGCCTAGTCAACTTCCTGAGCAGTCATCTTCCGCACAACAGAATGGTAGCGTTTCAGATATATCTCCAGTTCAAGCTGCAAAAAAGGAGTTTGGACCTCCTTGTATGTAAATACTGGATCAAGGACTCCATCGTTTTAGGCGTACATGTAGTCTCTCTTGGTCAGCCTTACAGGTTCCTATGTAGTGAACAATCCAAGACAAACTTGGCTAAAGATTACACTCGCCAACAAAGTATAATTTGTGCTTAGTACTTTAACTAATTAATTGGAGATATATAACATTTGGTGTGAGATTGTAACAATTGTTTTGAATTTAAAATTCTGGCTAGGTTTTTTTGTTGTTGTTGTTGTTGTTGTTTTTTGATTCTAGAAGAAAATTATACTTCTTGATCCTTTCAGTTCAAAGGTCTGTGATTCTAAACCAAGAGATGACATGTGTCAGTGTGTCCGAGTCATTCCCTGGCTCATCTGTATGATGTCCTGTTCCTGCTTTTGTTAAAGCAGCTCATAGTGAAGCTCACCTGGGCATTTGGCATGTTCATCACTGTGGACATTGTGTGTGCGCGCGCACGTGCGCTGAAGTTACTCATAAAATATCTGTATGTTAAATGTAATTCTGTAAAAAGAAAGCTATGCTTCTGCAGCTCATCTTTTTCCTTTTAGCACGTAGAAAATCTAATTGTGTGAAAGAAGTAGAAAAATTGCAAGAAAAACGAGAAAAAAGAAGAT
The DNA here is from genome assembly GCF_011064425.1 of Rattus rattus. Classification (NCBI taxonomy): domain Eukaryota; kingdom Metazoa; phylum Chordata; class Mammalia; order Rodentia; family Muridae; genus Rattus; species Rattus rattus. Next base: position 190,626,510 of record NC_046156.1, read on the forward strand.
TGCAACAGCAAGAACTTAGAGAAAAAAGAGCCCAGGTTTGTAATGTAAATTCAAAAGTGTTTGTTGTTTGGAGAAAAGATTAGGTTATATCAGTGAAAATAGTTGATTTTAAAATAAACCTAAGGACTTCCTTAAATTGAAGTGTAAAAATAATGTGTACGTTTTTAAAAAATAAATTACTGGTACAGATTTTTTATTACATTCACTTATTACAGTTAAAGTTTAGTGTTATATGTTAGCCCTAAAATTGGTCTATTCTTGAAAGTATTTGTGTGTAGAATCATAAACTATGTATTATAATATTGAAAACTTTTAGGCTTTTATTTAGAAAGATCTACATGAAAATAGAAAGCTTTGGAAAACTACCCACAATAGATGTAAATGAAAATTATTGTTTGGACATATCTTGGTCCAACTAGGTATGGTAAAATTGGATAAACAATATTTTGATTTAGTGCACATAAAGTGAGTGTGTCTCTATTGTGTTGTTCTTTTTTTCTCTTCAGATGTTAGCAAATATTTAATAACTGGAAAATCTTTACATGTTAGAAGTTATCATATCTGTATCATTATTTGTACTGTTTCTGTTAAATCACAGAATTTGTTTCCTGTATAATGTAAGGCATCCAGCTGCTTTTAATAGTATTTTCAAGTGCCCTTAAACTGTGTCGAGCCTACAGTTCATACGTTTTGTTGTAGAATTTAAACGTGACGTAGTGCTCCACCTGAAACATTAGTTTACGCCTGAAGACTATCTAAGACTATCTTCTTGAAATAAATAATACAAAGCTAGGCTTGCTGGTACAGCGTTTGTATTCCCAGCACTTGAATTGGTAAAGGCAGGGGGATTAGAAGTTCAAGGCTTCATCACTGCTACGTGGTGAGTTTGAAACAGCTTAGGTGGTCTGAGCCCTGACTCCGGAAGACTACACAGAACACAGTTTGTTGACACTTAGCACAAGCGCCACCTGGTGTTTCCTGAGGGAACTTGTAATCTTTAAACATCCCAGGGAGCGCTCATTCTTCACATCCTGCTTCCCACCTGGCGGGTTGCTGTCCCTTTATGAAGGTGAGAATAAACTTCAGTGACAGGTCAGGACTCGAGTGCAGTCAGAACGTGAATAGCCCCGACTTGAGTGTCAGTGATTCATTATTCATTGCAGGGAGGCTGTTGACCACGACTTTTTGAATTTAAAATGAATTGCAGTCAGAATTCAATTCTTTGGCCTGTTTTCTCTTTTTCTTTGTAACTTTTAAAATATTATCTTGCTTTTGAACTGCTTAGCCTACCTCTCAGCAAGCACCCGGGAGGTAGAGGACCAAAGTTCCAGGTCAGCCTGTACTACTTGAAACCCTGACTCAGGGGTTGGGGATTTAGCTCAGGGGTAGAGCGCTTGCCTAGCAAGCACAAAGCCCTGGGTTTGGTCCCCAGCTCCGAAAAAAAAAAAAAGAGAGAGAGAGAGAGAAAAGAAAAAGAAAATAAAATAAAAAATAAAACAGCAAACAAATTATCAGATAACATCATATTTAAGATAACACATGATCCTATGTCCTATATCATACTGGCTTTTGTTGTTTTGTTACATCTTGGCTATCTTAGAGCTAATAGAGGAGAATGAATGGGAATGAACCCATATTGTAATTTACTTTTAAGACTACGTTTATATTTAAAAACAGGACATTTATATGTAACTAAACAGCATGCTTTCATCTGCAGACGAAACGTTTTAAAGAATCCTTTAATGTGTTGACAGTAGAACTTGCATAGGCAGAGGAAAAGTAAATAGTAAATACCGATCCTTTGGGAGGATGAGTGCTGATGGACAGGGTAGGGAAAGGAGGGGTCTTTATGGATGTGACCGCAGGAACCTCACAGTGCCTTGTGCAGGCTCAGGATGCTTAGATTATTGAAACACTAGATGGAGCAGTTCTGAGAGTTAGAATGTAGAATGTGTTTCCCCAGGTCCGGCCTTTCTAGGGCTCTCTGCCAGTGTCTCAGAGTGCTCTTCCATTGCTGCATTTTCTGACATAGTTAAAGGAAATGCATTATAGATGATTTTTTAAACAGTTAAAGGATAGGTTTAGTGAGGAAACTTTGGAATTCACCAGATAAATGCAGATTAACATAATTGTGTTATTTATGTGAAAGTAATTTTGAACACATTAATCTGAACTTGGAAGTTATGTCATAGTTTTAGTATGACTTTGAGTTTGGTTAACAAATGGCAGTGTCTGATTTGCAACTTTCAAAATTATATGCAACACATACCGTGTGACTATAAGTATCATTAAGTTTCCAATCCTGTCTTTGAATAGGATGTCGATGCCACAAATCCAAATTACGAGATTATGTGTATGATCAGAGACTTCAGAGGGAGCTTGGACTATAGACCCCTCACAACAGCTGATCCTGTAAGGTCCTTTGTGAATCATTACCTGAAAATGTCATACTGTTGATAAAACATTCATACTTACTAATCGTATATTTTATTTACCTGTATGGTTTCGTCTTTCCTTATGAGGTTCAGTTCGTGTAATTTCAGAAAAATCATGGCTCCTCTTTTTTCGTTCGTCTTTAGTTTTCATATCAGAAGTGCTGCCCGCATACCTGCTCGTTGCAGGCAAAGCCTCCTTGTCTTCAGATGCCTGTGTATCAGCTAGTGAGTCCAGAGGAAACCTAATTTCTTTTTTGACCTTCACACAGGCTTTGATCTCAGCTCCAAGCTTATTTAACTTTGGTTAAATCACTGGTTTACTATTAAACTAATTTGTTATTTTTAAATACAAATTATTCTGGCTTTCATTCCTAAAGGACTATAATAGACCAGAATTCCAGTGCTGAGAACTACTCTGTAGTTCATTACCTGCTGCACAATGAAGATGCTCTTCCAAGGAGAAATAAGAATTGACCTATCATATATAGAGTGTTTGGTTACCAAACATTTGTGTTAAGCAGAATTTTACAGACCCTGATAGGTTTCTTACTCATAAACTTGTGTTCCTGTATATTTTAGACCTTGCTACACTGCCAGATATCTCACCTGTTGCACCTGAACTCATGGTTTTAGTCTGACAATTTGTCAAACTTTAAAATAGCAGCGACAAGAGGAGAATATTCTAAGAAACCATGTATTGAAAGTAATTTTTATCTTTAAAATAAGCTTTGTCATTAATGGGGCTGGAGAGGTGGCTCATCTCCACCTCCTATGAGCAATCAGCTGTGTGTGTAGGACACAATTTGGGTCCTCAAGGTTCCCTGCAGCACTGTGTCAGGACATCTAACTACCTCCAGTTCCAGGGGCATCCAGCACGCACATGCACATAACTATAATATGTGCATATAATTAAAAATAAAAGGGTTTTTTAATTGCCATTCATAAAACTAGTTATTTTACTCAGTAGTGTGAGAATACTGGGGGTTTTTGGTTTGTTTGTTTTGTTTTATTTTGTTTTTTCCTGTTAGTGTTCTTTGCTAACGTTACCTACAATAAACATTTTGAAAAGATACCAATTTGTAGAATAGAAATTTTTACTTTTATTTTATGCATCATGTCTTGAAATGAATAGAAAGTACCTTCTTAATAAGAACTGATGCTAAGAATAATACTTATAAAATTTTTATTTACTAAGTAATAGTTTATCAAAAATAAAGTTTCACAGTGCTCAGAATTCTAGTAACAATTAAAAGTTGTGCAATGCTAACTTTTTTAAAACTTAACCACCCTCACAACCATCTGTAATGGGATCTGATGCCCTCTTCTGGTGCATCTGAAGACAGCTACAGTGTACTGATATGTAATAAATAAATCATTCTTTTAAAAAAAAAAAAAAAAACTTAACCACCATAATTATGTTAAGAAAATTTTAAAAACCATAGATTATTTTCATTGTTTTTTATAGCATTTATAAGTCAGTAAAATAATATTTTTTAATTCCTAGATTGATGAACATAGGATATGTGTTTGTGTAAGAAAACGACCACTCAATAAAAAAGGTATGCTGCTTTGTAGGGGAATCAGTTTAGAAGTTGGGCGTGGTGACCATGTCTGTAACCCAGTACTGGGGACCTCAGGGAGACGGATTGTGAGTTCCAGGATCGTCTGCCTACTGCAAGTCCTAATGATCTGTGAGAGCCCATGGGGAGAAATGGAACTGATTCAGACAGATTGTTCTCTCGTCCCCACACACATGCCACACCATGGTGTGTGTGCATACATTCACACAGAAAATTAAAATCATTTTATAAAGACCTCAAATCATTTTTTTAAAATTTGGGTCATTAGATCAAACTCTGTGAAAATTACTGAACATTGATTTTTGTTTATTCTTTTAGAAACTCAGATGAAAGATCTTGATGTCATCACAATCCCTAGTAAAGATGTTGTGATGGTTCATGAACCCAAACAGAAAGTAGACTTAACAAGGTACTTAGAAAACCAGACATTTCGTTTTGATTATGCCTTTGATGACTCAGCTCCTAATGAAATGGTTTACAGGTAAGTGAATTTGTTTTAAATTAATCTTAAAATTTTATTACTTTCTTGACAACTTAATGTTCTTAGTACAGTTCTCCAGGGGTGTAATGTGCTTTCTTATTCTGACATTAATTGAAAAAAATGTAAGAAACTCTTTGAGTTTAAAATGTGATCTCTAGGGGTTGGGGATTTAGCTCAGCGGTAGAGCGCTTGCCTAGCAAGCGCAAGGCCCTGGGTTCGGTCCCCAGCTCCGAAAAAAAAAAAAAAGAAAAAGAAAAAAAAAATGTGATCTCTATAATACTTCAAAAGATTAGCAATTTTTTTATCCTGGGTGTGGTAGGATGATCTCTGAGTTTGAGACTGGCCTGGTTTACATAGCAAGCCCCAGGAACACAGACTCCTGAAAGTTTGTTTTTATGCTAACTAATAGTTAATTTACACATATCATATACACACATAGATATGATATTTCTGAAAGGTGTTAGAGAAATGGTTTTGCATTGAGAACACTGGCTGTTATTCCAGAAGACCTATTTTTTCCAGTACCAATATGGCTCACAGCCACCTAGAACCAGTCACAGATTTTCTAAGGTCATCTAACATGCATTACTATTGTCCATGGGTACTGCCCTTGGGTGTCCCACAGAGATACCCATTGGCAGAACACTCGTACACATAAAATAAAAGGAAAGAACACATTCTGGGAAGTACTGTCATAAGTAATGGTATGTGAGGCACAGAAAACATACATTTTTCCATTGTACTAATAAATTTGAAATGCTTATTGTGTGTTAATTACTAATTAGTCCAAATCTTTACCTAGTGTGTGCTTACAAATAAAAGTTAAAAACCACTGTAAAATCTACTTAAATTTGCCTATTTTTTAAATCATCTTTAAGTTTGAAGGTGGTTTTAGTGAATGGAATTTTTAGTTTACATTCAACTTATAGGAGTCTGATTTGTACACATAAAGTAGACACCCTAAATTTTTATGTTATATAGATTTTTTGACATAATAAACATTCTTACTTCTAATAGTCACAACAGATTTTTACAGCATTGCTGTTATATTCCATGCAGAAATAGCTTTGTATTTATTATGATGCTATGGTTTATTTCCTAATTTCATTTTGTCAAAATTCCCAGTAAACAAAACAAAAAATTGGAGCTAATAAGAATCTTAAGAATTGAAAATGTTACCAGTGAAATACTGTTAGACGAGCTGCTGTGATCTTAGACCAGTAAACTGGGAGAAAAACAAAGGACATTGGAATACTGAATAGGTACACTTTGATGTGTCTATTTAAAATGGGAATTGTAATCAGAACTGGCAATTGTTTTTTTAGCTTTCTTCAAATCTTCTCAAGCATCTGAACACATTATTGGAAGGAAGCCACCTTCACAGCCAACAGATTGCAGAAAGTACTTGCCAAGAGTTTGTGTAATCCCAAAACAAGGGTTTTATTTTAACAATGTAAGAATAGGCAGAAAATGGCCCCAAAATGTGTTGTCATGTTTTCTATTTTTCTTGATAAAAGTGTTTGGATTTAAAATTTATGATTCAAAGCAAGATTTTTGGTTCATTTTTACCAATCTAATATTTAAGCTCCTGCTATATTTTGTTAAAGAAATAAACTTTATAGTACTTAGGTTGCTTATCTGACTATATTTGTGACACACGTTTTCATTCCCCTTTTTCAGATTTACTGCCAGGCCACTGGTGGAAACAATATTTGAAAGGGGCATGGCTACCTGCTTTGCTTATGGGCAGACTGGAAGTGGGAAAACTCACGTAAGTCATTTGATAAAGTTGTATCCTGCTATGATGCTGTAGTCTCCCTCTGAAAGTTTAGTTACACAGCCTAAAGTCTACTTTCTTTCCCAATGTAGACTATGGGTGGTGACTTTTCAGGAAAGAACCAGGATTGCTCTAAGGGAATTTATGCATTAGCAGGTGAGTGTCCTTTGTGTACAGAGTTTATGATATTCTTGATCATTACACAGGTCTGCTTGAGTAAGGCTCTGTATTGTTTATATCTATTGTCCGGCTATACACAGTGTATTAGATCAACTGTTTGATTTCAGATGATTTGAAAAGAAATGTCGGGGTTGGGGATTTAGCTCAGTGGTAGAGCGCTTGCCTAGGAAGCACAAGGCCCTGGGTTCGGTCCCCAGCTCCGAAAAAAAGAAAAAAAAAAATAAATATATATATATATATACACACATATATATATGTATATATATATGTATATATATAAATGAAAAGAAATGTCAGGCATGGTAGCACATATTTGTAATCCTACTACTTAAGAGGTGAAGGCAAGATCATCTGAATTCACAGTCATCCTCAGCTGTATAGCAAATTTGAGGCCTACCATGGCTAACAGAGATCTTGTTTAAAAAAAGACAAAGTGATAAAAGAAATGTCAGATTAAGTTCTTGGTGACAAAAACATCTTATTATATTGGGTCACTAATAAAGATGGAGTAATCTCCATTAGAGATTACTATAAACTATGTAATGGCTAATTGTCACTGGATCACCCCTCCTCCCCATACACACATACAGCTGACCCCGAGCTTTGTGCATGCTAGGCTGCCAACTGAGCTTCACATTGACCCCTTTCAAGGATAAACAGTAGCAGCCTTTCGTGGAATGTAAAAGAGAATAGCTTCTTTTACAGCTTTATTTTTATTGACACTATTAACCTAATTTTAACTGATTCTTCTAAAAATAGAAAAGGAATTTATACAATTGTTGTATCTTAAAATTTTCAACAGCTCGAGATGTGTTTTTAATGCTGAAGAAGCCAAACTATAAGAAACTAGAACTCCAAGTATATGCAACATTTTTTGAAATTTATAGTGGAAAGGTATGTGAGAAGTTTTGTGTTCTTTTGTGGATGGGGTGGGTCCATGAGTGCATATATGTGGTTATGTACATGTGAAGGTGAATGTGTACATATAGAGTCTCATGGTCAGCCTCAGGTGTTATGTCTCAGGAGCCGTACGTCTTGTACTTTTTTGAGACAGGGACTTTCACTGTGGCCTGTAGCTGGACAGTTAGGATAGGCAAGATGGCCAGTGTGCTCCAGGGTCTCTACCTGCCCAATACTGTGATTACTGCCCTGTTTCTGGGGATAAAGCTCAGGTCCTTGTACTTGCTTGGCAAGCACTTTACCAACTGAATTGCCTTCTAGTTTCCAGACCTTTGTAAGAAAAAAACTGTGGTTTTATATGTTTATATGGTTTTTTTTTTTTTTTAAAGATTTATTTGTTTTATGTTTCTGAGTACACCATAGCTGTCTTCAGACACACCAGAAGAGGGCATCAGATCTCATTACAGATAGTTGTGAACCACCATGTGGTTACTGGGATTTGAACTCAGGACCTCTGGAAGAGCAGTCAGTGCTCTTAACCGCTGAGCCATCTCTCCAGCCCTGTTTATATGTTTATATATATGTTTTATATATATGTCTTCATATATATTAGCCATTTTTAAGTATACAGTTTGGTGGTATTCAGTACATTGCTTTGTTTTATGAACTCCACTACCACAAGATTTATATGATTGTAAATATAATAGTTGATGTTTTTTCAACTTTCAATGTTGAACATTGTTCTGAAAATAATAGTCTTATTTTCGCTTTTGTAGAGGTGATTTTTTTTTTTCCAAAGCTAGTTTTCTGATTCAAACCTGGTTTTCTCCAGGTGTTTGACTTACTAAATAGGAAAACAAAGTTAAGAGTCCTAGAGGATGGAAAGCAGCAGGTGCAAGTGGTAGGGCTGCAGGAACGGGAGGTCAAGTGTGTGGAAGACGTTCTGAAGCTCATCGACATCGGCAACAGCTGCAGGTGAGTCTGAACAGGAACTCCTGTGTCAGGTCCTGTGTGTTCAGCCTACCAGCAAAGCCAAAAGAAAATACTATGATAACTGTAAATCCAAGTGTTAATGTGTCAATCTGTCCTTAATCCCATTAGAACATCTGGTCAGACATCTGCAAATGCACACTCATCTCGGAGCCATGCAGTGTTTCAGATCATTCTTAGGAGGAAGGGGAAACTACATGGTAAATTTTCTCTCATCGACCTGGCTGGGAACGAAAGAGGAGCTGATACATCCAGTGCAGACAGGCAAACCAGGCTTGAAGGTGCTGAAATTAATAAAAGCCTTTTAGCACTCAAGGTAAGTAAAATGTAATTATGAAAGACCTTTTACTTCTGACCTTAAGTCTGATTACTCAGTTGTAAAACCTGTATCACCTTGTAAAAGAAAAGGTTTACAAATTTAAATTGTCATACTGGAAGTTATAGATTTTATTGTACATAGAATTTTTCCATGCACATATTTTTATTGTTCTTAATCAAGTTAAAGGAAACAAATCAACAGTCCGTTTCTGGGGTTGCTTAGCTAGATGGTAAAAGGGCTCTAGTTAGCCTGGCTTTCGTAGTGGCAGACAACTATGGAATTGAACTAAGAAAAGAGTTTTCCTACTCAAAACAGACAGAACCCAAAAATGAGGTATATGGTGTCCTCTCTAGGTCTATGCCTCCTAAAGACCCACAGGCATCAACCTTAAAGGGGTAGGACAAGGTGAAAAATGTTTTAAAAAAAAAAAAAAAAAAAAAAAAAAAACCAACCCAGAATACTGTTCACAAAAAAAGCAAGCGAAATGTAGACCAAAATAATTTAAAGGGTTATTATATTTTTCCCCTTACTCGAAAATTACAAAGTTGAAGGATTACAATAAGACCACTGTAGCTTTGGACATTCCATTTTAAAAACCTCAACTTGTTACGACTTTCCTGTTGCCTGACATTTGAACAGGGCTATATTGTCAGGTTTTAGAATAATTGAGGTTTGTTTTTGTTGTTATTCATTTTCTTGAATTAATATTTAAGAAACCATTGTTAAGAACTATAAAACTTAAGACTTTTCAGAGCTCATTGGTCTTTTAAAAAGTTCTTAAAATGGGGACTGGAGAGATGGCTCAGTGGTTAAGAGCACTGACTGTTCTTCCAGAGGTCCTGAGTTCAAATCCCAGCAACCACATGGTGGCTCACAACCATCTGTAATGGGATCTGATGCCCTCTTCTGGTGTCTAAAGACAGCCACAGTGTACTTTTATATAATAAATAAATAAATCTTTTTTTTTTTTAAAGTGCTTAAAATGGCCCTTTAATAAGGCGAAACTGCTAAGGAATGTTTTCTTACTTTTTAGGAGTGCATCCGAGCCTTAGGTAGAAATAAACCCCATACTCCTTTCCGAGCAAGTAAACTCACTCAGGTGTTGAGAGATTCCTTCATAGGTGAGAATTCTCGCACTTGCATGGTAAGTTGGCTTTGGATTTTTTGTTATTTTTTTGGTTTTGCTTTTGTTTTTATCTTGAAGTTGTAAAACAAATATCTATGAAAGTTATAGGTTTTTCTAATTATAGTTAATTACCCTTCTATTTAGATAGATTCCACTTAAGATGCGATCCCTACCAATTTGGTGGAAAGCATTATATTGCATCTATACTATCTCACCTTTCAGTTCTAACACGTGAACACTTCATTCAGCAGATGTTAACTCACTTGCACGCCCTTGTTTCCTGGGTGGGATGGTAGCAAACATCTCTTCATGTGCTTGGCTCTATTGCTTAGAGCTTGTTGTAGCCATGGCAAGCTGGGTAACCAGCCATAGTCTGTGCAACCTTGTGTACAGTTGGAGTTCCCCGCCTCAGCCTGCCTCCTTCCTGTCTTATTGGACAGTCTGCCTTTCCCCGCACTCACTCTCCACGTCCAACCTGCCTTTCACCAGGAACTCTGAAGAGACTTCAGTCGTCCTGTGTGACATTGCGGGGCGTTCTCTGGAAGAATACCATTCCATTAGTAGAAATAGGAGGGCCAGTCTGCGTTGTTCCTTTTTCTAAATGTTTGCCTTCAGTTTCTGCTGGCGTTTCTGCTGGATTTTAAATGACTTTCTGGTACCTTGAGAAAATTTGTAACTAAATCTTATAATGGTTATATGTAATAAATAGATATATTTAGGGTTATGTCAGTATAACCATTTAAAAGTAGATTATAAGTTAGATCTTACTGAGCTATTTGTCAGAATTATTGTCTTGATTATTTATGATTTTATCTTTGCTTCTCCTTTGTAGATTGCCACGATCTCTCCAGGAATGGCATCCTGTGAAAACACTCTTAATACATTAAGATATGCAAATAGGTATGAAAGTGATTCCTACATTTTAAATTTGAAATCTAGGGAAGCCAGGCATGGTGTTGTAGCCTTTGATGATGCGGAGGCAAAATGATCACCAGTTCCATGGTGTTCTAACCTCTACCATGAAGTCTGTATCACAGCTACCAGAAGACCCTATAGGTCAAGCTTTATCACATTTCTCTTCAAAATTTCAAAATAAAGTTTTACATTTTCTTTAAAATGATTTAGAATTGTTTTGTAAAATTGAAAAAAGGTAGAAAAATGTTGTATAATTAGATAAGACTGACATCTTTATTATTTGTCCCATAATGTGATTATATGTTTCCATTTCAGCAAGTTATGATTCATAATAATATTTACTAAGTTTCAGTGATGGAAATTCTTGTTATTATTATATAATATTATTAAATATTTTTATAGATCATTAGAAATTAGGGAGTTAATTTTTTAAATTGTTCTGCCTTGTGTTGGAATTATTCCTGATGGTATTCAGTTAAATACACACACACACACACACACACACACACACACACACACACACACACGGCATGCATGTATCATTTAAGTAAACAGTTCTTCTTTCTGGTGCTGCACGTGGCTGTGTTACTCACATCAGTAACATGGCCAACTTCAGTAAACAGCTGAGTTGTCACATCTGAGACTAGAAGAGTTTATGCCTACAGTCATGATAGTTTCAGAGGCCCTTGAAATTCTGAGTTATGATAGAATTATTATTTTGTGGCGCCCTTCCCCCACACACATAGACTCTTTTTGGAGTGATTAGTTACATAACTTTATAAGTGCATTTCTCCTGGAGACTCTGATACGTATACATGGAGAAACTCCACACGTGCTCCTCCCCTACCTCATCTGGATCTGCTCTTTGCCCCTGAGGGTTTGAATGCCTACAGTGATGTTACACTTACGATTTTAGCCTAGAGATAAAATAACTTATGGCCTACTTCTAATGTGGAAATTGTCTTAATTTTCTCAGAACATTTTTTGTTGTTTAGTCCAAATAGAGATTTTATTTTCCATCTTAAAAATATAAATTCTTGGGCTGGAGAGATGGCTCAGCGGTTAAGTAAGAACACTGTCTGCTCTTCCAGAGGTCCTGAGTTCAAATCCCAGCAACCACATGGTGGCTCACAACCATCTGTAATGAGATCTGATGCCCTCTTCTGGTGTGTCTGGAGACAGCTACAGTGTACTTATATATAATAACTAAATAACTAAATAAATCTTTAAAAAAATATAAATTCTTATACATAGAAAAGTACCTTAAAACTGGCCAGGCAGTGGTGATGCTCGCCTTTAATCCCAGCACTGGGGAGGCAGAGGCAGGCAGAGTTTATTATCATATAAACTCTCTGCAGTTGAAGCCACTTTAATCCCAGCACTCCGGAAGCAGATGCAGTGGGGTTTCTCAGTTATATCTGGATTTCTCAAACTCTGTGTGGAAAGGCCCCCCTCCCCACCAAAATCTCTTCAGTTGAAACAAGAAGAATCTGGGAAGCAGCTCTTAACTAGCTTCCATAAAAGTTCTGTGTTCCTTCAGAAAAGAAAATTGCTCAAACCTATTGCTCTCTACCTCGTGGTCACCTGATTTCTTTAAAATAAAGTTGTTTTCATTTTTAAAAAGTTGTTTTCATACCTATGAGTACCTTTGAGTAACATTAGTAACTATATTTTGATGATTATTTTAGACTTTTATATTGTGCTTCTTTTGTTTCAGCCAGAGAGATTTTAAATGATAGAAGGGATTTTTAAGAAGCACTAGTTGATTGTCCTAGGGATGGAACTCAGGGTCCCAGTTTGCTAAGCATGAAGTAGGCCCTGGGTTCTGTTCTCATCTCATGGGAGAAAAATCTACGAAAGTAAAAATAGAAGAGCTACTTAAAATACAAAATATAATAAAGCTTTAGGGCCAGTTTTCAATAATTTTCAAAGTTCGAGCTGTGAGTTCCTAGCCTCAGACATTAATATTTTTTTTAGTATGTAGGAGTTTTTAAAAATCATTCTTAGATGCTTTTCCCAGAGTTCCTCAAGGAGGGATAGGGAATACTTTTTGTGGTAGGTTCTTATTACCGAATCAAAAAAACTTGTTTTAGATACCTGATAGAATTAAAACAAACCCCATCCATGTCTTAGGACTTTAGCTAATAAAAATTTCTGTTAACATGAAGTTGTCAGATTTCTGACTACTTAGACCACCAGTCTGAGGTATTTGCTAACCCAGCCGGTCCTCCCAACTCACTGTGTGTCTGAGGATGTCCTTAAATGCCTGCTCTTCCTGCTTCTGCCTTCCAGTTGATGGATAGAGATGTGCGCCATCGTGCCTAGCGAGATACGGAGGGATTTTACTATACACTGTCTTCCTAGAGACTGTACTAGGGCAGTGACCATTCTAGACAAATGCTCTATTAATAAGCTACATCCCCAATCTACGAACTGTTTACTTCTTCTTTAAGACTCCGCCTGGAGATGGCAGAGCACTTTTTAGGACAAAGTACCTGCTGCCTTTCCTCCCTGCGTCATGGCACTAAGGGCGTAATGTGCTCTGCCCCCTTACGTGCAGCATGGTGGAATCAGCAAGCGCACCTGGTTAAAGCACTGTTCTGAGAACTGAAAGAAGTGATCTTTGTAAAATGTTGAGCATGACACTTGGAAATTATTTATTAGTCTATTTTAGTTAAAACTATATTTTAGAAGTGTTTTATAGGAGTTTGGGGATAGTTTATAACAAAGCATATTGGAGTTAATAATCAAGATAAGTCCAACTCAGCCAATTAGTAGAATTGAGATATATTGTCAAATGTGTGGCACTTGCCTGCTATCCTAGTATGTCAGGGAATGTAGGAGGATTAGGAGTTTAAGGTCATCATTAGCTACACAGAAGTTTCCAGAAGAAAAAAGAAAGAAATGTGGATCATAAAGAATAGTGAGGGAGTGGTTGTTCCAAGAAGAAAAGCTGTACTAGATGCTTGTGAACCAGTTTCTGAAGCAGAGGATGTGCCCTCTGGGTAAAGGAAGCACTTAGAGTGATTGAAACACAGAAGTTATTGAAAGCTTGCTTTTTAGTTTCTAGTGTCATTTTAGAAAATGTATTACTGTACATAGTATAGTTTGGCTTGCACAGGAGGATATGTAATAGAGAAAAATTCTGTGGGTATCACTAATAGTGTTTCTCAATGAGGAGATTCTGAAGCATATAAGAAATAAGAAATATATGTATGCATGCATATGACTCCAGTAACAGGGTAAAGAGACAATCTGAAATTAAACCTGTGACTGTGAATGTGGATACAAGTAGGTGTGTGTGTGTGTGTGTGTGTGTGTGTGTGCGTGTGTGTGTGTGTGTGTGTGCAGTTGATTTGTATGATATTAATGACACTTGACTAGGTTTTGGCTTATGAAGAAAGATACCTCTAAGAAAAATAGAATTCAGGTAGTATCTTAAACGGCATAGAAATGATTTGGACTCGAGTAAGTTTGTGCTTTAGTTACACCATATTCAAGTGACATACTTGATTTCTCAAGTCAGTTTTCTCATCTGTAAAATGAAGATAATATAAGATACTTAACGAGGTCCTCATAATGCCCAGAAGTTAGAAGTTCTAGTATTTGAAAAAACAGTGGCTACTATAAAATGCCCGGTGATGCAAGATATATGTAATTCAGTTATATGTAACTGTTATAGTCATTAGCAAAAACATTTTAAAATTCCATTCCTAAAACTTACCTCCCACATTCATAATCAGAATCGCCAACCACAAAAACACAACCAGGCTTCATAGCTAATGCAGTTCTAAATGGGTAAGTTAAAGTTAGCACATTGGATACCCTAAGACATTATAATGAATTTCATTCTCATAGCTGGTTTGTGAAGAACTCAGGGCAGGGACAATGGTGCACACGGTAAAGTGCTTGCTGCTCAAGCATGAAGACCAAGCGCCTATGTAGAAAGCTGAGCACCGCGGCAAACACCTGCAGCCCCAGAGCTAGGGACGGGAGGAGTACAGGCCGGCTCAGCAAGCCAGACTGCTGAGCAGGAGGCCTGCCTGAGTCCTGGTCTTAGGAAATAAAATGGACAACGTTCTCATTCCACAGATACATATATGTGTGTGTATGACGCTGAGATGCACACAGGCATGCAAGCGCAATTGCACACACTCACAGTGTAGATTCATTGAGGCTGATAAAATATGCTGCTGTCCACGTGAAGAACTTCTATTGATTGGGTCATGCAGTTAAAGCAAGGGACCTTCAGATTCAGGTAGTAGTAGCCTTGCCGTGAGAAGTTTCTAGGAAGATTTATAAGAAACAGAGAAGTAAACTAGAAAGGAAAGATTTAGGGGGGGGTTGTTTTGTATTTTCCTTTTTCTTTCTGTTGTCTTAGTTGGGGATCAATAAAATGTAAGTCTGGAAGCCTATTTATGAAACTATATTCTAACTGTACTCTTACAACAGTGTGGATACTCTTTCTAAACAAGGTTGAACTGTGCGCTGCTGTGTTTACCAAGAGCTCTCTTAATTCTCCCTGTTTTGGTACTGCAGAGTAAAGGAGTTTGGAATTAGTCCTTCAGACATTCCCTTCTCCCAGGGTAGTGGCAGTCGCCCTGATCTCTCTCCTTCTTACGATTATGACGACTTTTCTCCTTCGATTACCAGGTCTTGCTTTATTCTATACTTAAGATTTTTCTTTGACTAGCTTGTTTTGAATTGTGCTGCATATAAACATTTCATTTATTCCTTTTTTCAAGTCATTTTTCATTTTCACATCATTTAGCAGGTGGTGGTTGTACTGCATGATCTGCATTTTTATGTCCTGTATTAATTTTCTTTAATGGGTGAGGTAAAAAAAACAAAAAACATTTTTTTTCTTTAAAAGGTTTATTAGAATTTAAAGTCCCATATTTTCTTTTTTCTTTTTAAAAGATGATGTCACTTTTTCATATTTATCTTTATTGTGTGATAAATAGTCTGCAAGGAGATACTCATCCTGTGATTTAGAAAGTATGTCCTTTTAAATGTGTGTTAACTTTAGTAGGAAATATAGCTTTAAAAATGACAAAAGAGGGGTTGGGATTTGGCTCAGTGGTAGCGCTTGCCTAGGAAGCGCAAGGCCCTGGGTTGATTCCCCTAAAAAAAAAAAAAAAAAAAAAAAAATGACAAAAGAGTCTCATGATCTTTAGACATTGAGGTGGTCATGGTGGCACAAGCCTTTAATCCCCTCACTTGGGACGTAATGACAAGCAGATCCTTTAAGTTTGAGGCCACCTTGTGTGATCTGCAAATGACATCCAGGCATACATAGTGAGACCCTGTCTTAATAACTGAGAATGAAATTATTTCTTACTTACTATTATATTTTAGCTAAGCTGTATGACTGCTGAAATCTTCATAGGATGTATCAACTTCCCTGGTTTCATTAGTGGTTTCTTTATGGATCTTAACAATTTTTCTATCATAAAATGTAATTCTAATTATACCTTATTTCTTTAAAGCATTTAATATGTATACTTTGCTAAATTCCCTGGTTATGAGCAATAATTACAGTTGAAGTAAGCATAAAGTTGTTTAAACTTGCATAAAACAAATGCACAGATTTCAGATAAATTTGACCTATAAAGTGACATCATCAGTCTTCCTATGGTAGTTGAATTGCTTTTGTATTGAAATGGTTATTTTCTTGTTTGTGTGCATGAGTCTTTGCTAATTTTAGGTAACTTTTGTGTGTTTATAGGGTGAAAGAACTGACTGTGGATCCAACTGCTGCTGGTGATGTCCGTCCAATAATGCACCATCCACCAAGCCAGATTGACGACCTAGAGACACAGTGGGGGGTGGGGAGTTCCCCTCAGAGAGATGATCTGAAACTTCTTTGTGAACAAAATGTGAGTGACATAATCTCATTCTTAGTTTGCTTCATCCATAGCAGAACTTAATTGAACACTGTCACCTAGAGCAGGGATCCACAAGTCCATCCACCCCGTGACCTAAGCCACCATCTGTTCAGATCAGTACAGCTGAGCTGGAATAGCTGTGCTTTTCTGGCCACTTTCTTTCCACAGTGGCCATGACGGAATGCAAGCTTATGAATCCAGAATAGTTTTCTAGCTACTAGCCCTCTGATAATAGCCTATTTCGTTTTCATATTTTATGCCTACATTAAAATTTAGTGACTAGTTTAAGATTACATATAAGTACATCATATATCAATCTTTGTACAAATCTGTCAACATAATTATATGCATTAAGCAGATAAAGTAAAATTACAATGACCCCAGCAACACCCCAAAACAAAGAGAAACAAATATAACCCCAACAAAAATGCTAACATCATCAAATCTTTATTTTTCTACATTGAAATATAAAAAAAATTATATAGTTTCAAAGTACAATTATTTAGTTTTTTTATTTGTTTATTTTATGTATATGAGTAGTACACTGTAGTTTTCTTCAGACACATCAAAAGTTATCAGATCACATTACAGATGGTTGTGAGCCACTGTGTGGTTGCTGGGATTTGAACTCAGGACCTCTGGAAGAGCAGCTGTTGCTCTTAACCACTGAGCCATTTCTCCAGTCTAGTTATTTTTAAAATATATATTCTATGAGGACAGGCAAGTATGAATGAGAAAGCATGTGATCTTGACATGTAGCACAAACTATAGTCTCAGGACTTTTACAAGAAGATTGCTGCAAACTTGAGGCCATAGTAACTTCCAGGCTAACAAGGGCTGCAATTTAGTATTGTGTCAAGAATAACCAAGGTGGACAGGCCAGGGAAATCACTCAGTGGGTAAAAAGCTTGTCAAAGTAGGAAGACCATAAAAGACAAAGAACTAAAAATGAGATACTAGATTCAGTCCAGCCTCCTAAAGTTTGAAAGACACCACAGTTTTATTTTGTTGTTTTCAAAAAAAAAAAAACCCAACTATCTGGCTACCTAGGCATGTAGTATACACCTTTAATTCCATGAGAGGCTCAAAGCAGGAGGAGTGCTGAGAATTTGACACTAGCTTGGACTACATATGTAGTACTGGCTTACCCAGGAATGCTGTCAAGTCTAAAAATACATCAAGTAGTTCAACTATATGGGAAGCTAAGACAGGGATTAAGTTCAGCAGTTTGAAACCACCATCCTAAGCAGTATAGAGAAATTTCTGTTTCTTTTCAAACAGAATTGCTACTTTTTACTGTAAAAATTAGTAAATGAGTTATATAGCATAAATGAAAATTAAGGTTTTGTTTTAAAAATTTAGTTCTTGAAAATACTGATTTTGCTAATCACTGTGAAATATATTGTAACAATCAAAGATTGTGTCCTTACATCTTTCATGAGAAGAAGCTTGTGCATGGTGGCACATATCTGTATTCTCAGCTCTTGGGATGGAGGGCATCTGAGCTACATAGTATCAGGCCTGCCAGGGTAGAACCTGCTTTTTCAAAAAGAAAAATGGAAGTATGGTCTCTGTGTGTATTTTGCTTTCCTGTTGTCATAAAGTCATGTGTATGTGAAGAAAATTATTAATGAAGATAAGGCAGCACAAACTGGTAAAGCCTGAAATAAACTTAGAGTAACTAAAAGCTGGACTGTTCCAAGAGAAGTTTCTGAGGGTACGTCCACAAATAACAGTAAATTCCTACGTGGAAATTATGTGCTTGAGAGTTGGTTGATTTACTTAGACTTACATTATTTTGACCCAGAGAAAGACATTGTGGCTTTTCCTCTTGTTATTTTAGTAGTTTTTTCCATTTGTCTCCTAAGTTTAATTTGCCTTTTTAAAAAGACTGCAAAACTGTTTTTGAGTCTGGGCTTATATTATAGCTCAGTGGCAGAACATGAGTTTCTGAGTAGACCTCAGTGAAGGAAAAAAAGTAAAAATAAAACTTAATGACATTTAAAAACTAAGCTTTAGGTCATATTTTTAAACTTCGTGTTTTAAGGAAGAAGAAGTTTCTCCACAGTTGTTTACTTTCCACGAAGCCGTCTCCCAGATGGTAGAGATGGAGGAACAGGTTGTGGAAGACCACAGGGCAGTGTTCCAGGTATGTACAGAAAGGCCCTGAGACCAGCAGGCCTTACGTTACCCAGAGCTTCGGAGTTCTTTGGTTCTTTGGTTCTTTTTTTTTTTTTTTTTTTTTTTTTCGGAGCTGGGGACCCGAACCCAGGGCCTTGCGCTTCCTAGGTAAGCGCTCTACAACTGAGCTAAATCCCCAGCCCCTTTCCGAGTTCTTTGAATAGAACACTGTTCTTCAGGACGGCTTAGTTGTGTATGTTTGTACTTGTAGGTATGTTGTGGTGAGTATCTGCAGTGCTCTCTTCAGTATAATGAACAGACTGGGCGTTGGTGGCTCACACCTTTAATCCTAGCGCTTGGGAGGTCGGGGCAGATGGATCTCTGTGAGTTCAAGGACGGCCAGACCACACAGAGAATCCCTGTCTTGAAAAAAGAAGAGAAAAAACCAAACAACTATATATATATATATATATATATATATTATATATTATATTAACTATATATATATATATTATATTGTATATTATATATATATTAAATTTAATGAACAGGTCTAAGGATGTAGTTCAGTGGTAGGATGTTTGTTTACCATTCACAAAGCATGCCAGGGTTCATTCCCTATCTAGCTAAAAAATAAAGTTTATGAAAATATTTAATTTTACTGAATAAAGATGTTGTGTCTACTAATAATTTTGAGAGTATTAGTTTAAGTGTGTTTGACTTAGAATTCACAGTCTGGTATGATAAATGTTTATGAAACAACAATTTACAAGTCTTTTATTGGATTTTTATTGTTAGGAATCCATTCGCTGGATAGAAGATGAAAAGGCTCTCCTAGAGATGACTGAAGAAGTAGACTATGATGTAGACTCATATGCTACACAACTTGAAGCTATTCTTGAGCAAAAAATAGACATTTTAACTGAGTTACGAGGTAATTTACTCTCTGTCTTTGTATTATTTGAACTTTGCGTGGTATTAGGATGTGTAGTAATGAGGTTTTGTCTGATGACAAACAAAGCAAAGATTATTAGACAATGTTAGCTCCTTCATTCAAAACATAAAGATCAGGGGCTGGAGAGATGGCTCAGTGGTTAAGAGCACTGATTGCTCTTCCAGAGGTCCTGAGTTCAATTCCCAGCAACTACATGGTGGCTCACGACCATCTGTAATGAGATCCGATGCCCTCTTCTGGTGTGTCTGATGACAGCTACAGTGTATTCAAAACATAAAGATCATTGTTTCTCTTAAAACAGTAAAATAAAAAAAACAGCTCAGGGGATGATTCAGTGGGTGGTAAGTACTTTGTTTTTAGTGAGAACCTCAGTTTTGATCCCTGCAACCCATGTAAAGAAAGTCAGGTGTATCACACACATCTGTTGTCCCAGTGCCCTGTGGTAAGTTGGGAGGGAAGTAGAGCCATAAAAACCCTGGCGGTTCCAGCTACTCTGGAGTGGTCTGTGCCATGGTAAACACCAGAGACCTTCTAACATGGCTGCCAAGTAAAATTCCAGCAAAGTGACTGTCTCGGGCTGATGGGTTACAGTTTCAGTGATGTGGGGAAGTTGGAATGTTGCAGATCCTGAGCCTCTCGCTGGTTTCTCTTAACCCCTAGTAAAGAGTCATTCCCAGTTCACTTCTGTGTTGGATCTAACTTTGTATAACTAGCAGGTAGAAGCAGACCTAACATCTTGATAAACTGATAACAACTTTTGAAATGTATTAATAAAACCAGTGAAAAGATAAATGTTATGAGGTAGTATCTAAGGCCAACAGCAGAGATTTCTCCATGGCTAAATCCCACCTTTCAGATGTTTCTACCATTGCGTTTAAAAAAAAATGGCTTCATGACTTTCTTTGTTCTGTTACTATAAAACCTTCATAAAATTATTTGTACTTGAAACATGGAATTTGGGGTAACCTAAATCTGTGTTTCTAGGCCATTGACACCCACATTGTCTCCAGGATACACATCTCGTATCTTGAAAGAGGCAAGGAACGTGTTCTTCTGAACACTACAGTACTCGTGTACTCACACGAACATGCTCACTATTGCCCTGATTAATAAAAAATTACCATTTTTCCATTGTCTCTGGTCATGTTTCATGCCCTTTCTGCCTGTGTATTTTTAAAAAATACCTTGTATGTATTGATTTTGCTCCTACTTCCCTGACTGTGTGTGTACATGAAATCAGAATGAAATTCTTATTTGTAGCCACAGATTTGCTGCTTAAAATTTAAAACAAGCCCTTCATCAAGTTAGTGATTGGACATCATGTCATATATGGTCATTAGTGACTTTCTGAAAAGTTAATTTTGTAAAATATTGTATTTCTAAAAGGGAAACTTAAGCTTCCCATTTTTTACATGTAGGTCTCACCACACAGTATTTTATGTTGTGATGATTGAACCCAGGGCCCCCTGCATACCACGGAGTTACCTTGCAGCCAAAGTACAGTTACATACCCGCTGTTTAGAGTTCAAGCTTGTCATTGTTTGTCCTGTGCAACTTAAAATGTTTGAGCATTCTTGCTCGTAAGCATTTATCCACTAGAGGACAGCACCATACCAGTTGTGATATTTAAAACACCTCTAGACATGAGTAAATGTTCCTGGAAAAAGCTACTTCCATTTGAGCACCATGGCTGTAGAAAATGCGTTATTTCCATAGCTCCTTGTAATTTAACAATTTATTGGGGTTGGGGATTTAGCTCAGCGGTAGAGCGCTTGCCTAGGAAGCGCAAGGCCCTGGGTTCGGTCCCCAGCTCCGGAAAAAAAACAAAACAAAACAATTTATTAACCTATCGATCAATAAAAGGTAGTGGATATAGAATATGTAAGAGTAATTATGTGTTGTTCTGTTAACTTTTCTTATAATCCCTGACAAGAAAACAGATTTTTTTGGGGGGGTGGGGGGAGATCAGGTTTTAAATTTTAGCTAAAAATGGTGGAGTAGCACTGAGTAGAAATTTCATAATATTGAAAGGAGTACCTGCTTTACATCTGAGTAAGACTCATCGTTCCCTTTTAGACAGGATCGCATATTTAAACCTTTAAATCTTCTAGGTATGTGTGAGTTCCGGTTGAGCATAGTTGGGAGGTACTTGACACTATAAAAGTTGTGTGCTGTATTGCTTGTTTTACAGTACTGACTGCCGTGTTCTTTTCTTATTCCAAGATAAAGTGAAATCTTTTCGTGCAGCGCTACAAGAAGAAGAACAAGCCAGCAAGCAGATTAACCCCAAGAGACCCCGAGCCCTCTAAGTTGGTATTTGCTACTAAAGGATCCCCGGAATCCCCAATACTGTAACACATGGTGGTCCAACTGTAAAGGCCACTTGAACGTTTTTGAAATCTTAAGTGTGTGGAAAATATCTTGTCCTTCATCTGAATGACATTTCAATTTTGTGAAACACTCCTTTGTCTACAAAATGCTTCTAGTCCAAGAGGCACAACTAACAATTCGGATTAGTGAAGTATTTTGTTTCATTTACCCAAATAGTGATTGCTTTTGGATATCCTTGCCAATTTTATTTAAAGGTTGTGGAAGTAATCCAGAAGTGGAAAATAGGGGAAACCACAGAATTTCCTTTAACTCAGATCAATTTTGGTAGCAAGACTGAGCAGTTTTGAGTCCTTTGCGTGCATGCATACCTCATCAGTGATGTACATACTTCGCCTACTCCTAGGGCCAGTTGTGGTTACTCATCCTTCTGTGCCTTCACTAAGGCTATCGACTCCAGGCTTCTGAAACACAGCCACGAGAAGTACATTCCTTGTTTGTAACTGTAAATTACCTTTATTGCGTGTACATTTTTACTGTATTTGAGACTTTTTGTGTGTGACTAGTTACTTTTGCAGGATGTGCCATATCAGTTGAACGGAACTAAAGCCTGTGACAGTGGACATAGCTGCTGGACCACTCCATCTTATGTGTAAAGAAATCTGGAATTATGATTTTAATACCATGACATGTGATTATAATTTTCTTAGCATTTTCTTTGTAAAAAAAACTAAAATATAAACTAGTTGGTGTATAATAAAAAGTAAAGAAGTTCTGAGAGGAGTCTTATCTTAGGATAATACATATATGCAGTGTGTGTGCCAGTGGTGTTAACAAGACCCATAGTGGAATCTGGTCCTTAACGATGCCGTTATTTAAGCTGAGGTGTTTATTAGCTCACCCAAATTTAACGTACTGTTAAAGGAGACTGGTTTCTGATGCATGAACATTTGTATGTACATGAAAGTAGTCCATAATACAAGTTAGATAGCCAAGCATAGAGTATGTAACCAAGCCCTGAGATGTGTTGATGACTTACAAGGCAGGTCATTCCAAGCTCCATCTAATACCTAGGATGTGGTGGTTATTTGGTGAGAATCATATTTCACCTATAGATTGGTGGTAAAATAGGCTACTCTTTAAATGGCAGCACTCATTTTTATAGCTGCTCGTCTAAAAAAGAAAACTGGCCAATTTTCATGTAAATATTGTTTAAAGATATATATATGTATATCTCTAGGAGTTTTCCCTTGGTTCCCCCTACATAGTCCAGTAGGTGAACCAAAGAACCTCCCATGGACCTCTTGATTAACTCTAGGGAACCTACTGATTGAGTAGGTGAACCAAGGGGAAATCTATGAATAGAGTCAGTGAGCCAGATTCTTTATTCTCATTCACTTGTCATAAATGAGAGGGTAGCTGTGAGGAATCCTAACACCATGGTCAAAAAGTTCTGTAAACATGAAATCTAAAGCAAATGTAGATTTTTTCACAATATGCTTATTAATAAATGAAATTTATGAAACGAATTTAGAAATAATGTACTTCAATATAATCACCTTTGTTTTGGAAGGAACTCAGGTTTTCTTGCCGTTTTATGATATATTCTATTTGTGTTTGTTTCAAAGACAAGCTGTTTAAGAAGGTAATTTTTGCTGAGTATAGCGGTACACGCCTTTAATCCCAGCAATTGGAAGCAAAGGCAGGTAGATTTCTGAGTTCAGGGCCAGCCTGGTGTACATACTAAGGTCCAGGACGGCCAGCACTGTGTACCTTGTCCTCAGTTTTGAGGGTGGCTATTAATGTAGTGGGCAATAAAGGCACAAACTTGCTTATAACTTGCAAAATAGTTTAATGTTATTGGCATTGGACAGGCATTGTCTTTGAAGGTCCTAATAGGGATATGTTGCCTTATTGGCTCCGTCCTGATCTGTAGGCAGAGGACATCAGTAAACATTCTGGGAGGTAAGATGAGCCTCAGCTTTACAGAGAGAAGCTTTAGTCAGCAGAAAACAGGCTGAGAAAGCCTGGCCAAGCAGAAACGTCTCCCTAAGGTAGAAGTGGTAAGAGCTAACTCTGCAAAGCTGTTGTTTGACGCTGACGATAAACATGCACTTCAAGGACAGTTACTACTCATGTGACAAAAGCTGCTTCTGCAGCTAAGTAAAATTTTTCTGTTGTACATTATTCTTTAGAAACTTCTCAAACTTAAAGGCTGCTAATTATTCATAGCTAACATCATAAGTGTTCACTATGACTTTGAAGCTGAATTTTGGAGGAAAAACTGTAGGCAAACTATTTGTTTTCTTAAGTTTACTTAGCAATCTTTCTAAACTAATTGGACATATTCCTTTTAAGTTTTAGGTATAAAGAGAGCCAAATATCCAATGAAGCTAGTTTCCTTATATAAATAAAACAGCTAATTTATTAAAATATATGAACAGCATTTATCTTCTGACGAATTTTAAGTAGCTTAAAAAGAAACACTAGGTAGTAGAACTTTAGTTATCTAGAAGTCAGGGAACCAGGAGCCTGTAGTTGTAGTCTGTTCTTTTAAAAAGCTGAAACTGGAAAACTTACTTTGCAGTGTACAAGTGCAACCCAGAATTTATTTAGGGGCTGAGGCAAGATTCTGAGATTAGAGTTGACCTCAAAAAGACCTCTCATTCGATAAAGGAAATAAATAATAAATTAATAAAAGCTGTTTGATTGACAAAACCCTCCAGAATTCCTCTAAATTTGAAAATTGTAGATCCTGTCTCCCTTAAGAAAATGTGATTTACCACACAGGAGTTCGTTTTTTCTCTGCTTCTGCATTTCGCAGGTATTGTCATATGCAGAACATGCCTGCCCTGTCAGTGCAGCAGACTCTAGCTCCCAGAATTGTGTTGTTCGTGATGCAGCAGGCAAGCATTAACACTTAGGAACTGTATAGGATGAAGATGTGAAGAAAAGCCACCTTAAGCTCCTTACTGTATGTGAATGAGGAGGAGTACAGCTTTTTGACTAGTTGAGTGAGCAGTAGGCCTCAGTGAGCCTCACGGTCTAAAACATGGTGAATAAAAGTAACGTCTTCATACAATAAATTGTTAGAAAGCTTAAGTGTATGGTTGTGCATGTCCGCGACTTTCAAACTTGAAGACCATTATATTGAACCCTGCCCTTTGCAGTATATTTAAAACACTAGAAGAAAATATATATTTATTAAAAAAAAAAAAAAACCAACCACCTTTCACATACAGGATAATCAATGGTATAAAAGTTATTATTAAATAATTTAAAAAGTAAATGATGTCCTATAGAACAAAATCAGTGGTATTCTCAAATATTAGGATTGTATAACTTCATTTTTTTCTTGGTCTTGAAAAAATAGTTTTCAGATGGCTAGGAGAAGTGGATACCTTCTGCATTAAATCCGTGTAGCAACCTGAAATGGGGGGGGACCAAAAAGGAACGGTGTTAAACCACAAACCCGACTTCTGACACAGATGTACATACCATTAATCAATCCTAGTACATAAACACATCAACATACCTGAGAAACCTACTCAAGTGCTAGTGACTACGGAAACACATGCACCACGGCATGTGTGTCTTTTGTTGTAATCTACTACTTTAAATTAAATTGGAACTGACTGAAATTACCTTAAAGACTTGCTATCCCTATCCTCCGCTCAACAGCACTTGTTCTAGTTCAGCATGGTCGGCTGAAACTAGCCAGACTTGGCGGCAAGGTGAGATGAGTAACTAGTCTCTGCCCATTCCCTGGACCGTTACAGACGTTTAGTAAAATATACATTATTCTCTTTGTGGATACTATGTGCTTATCTGTCTTTTGCTAGAAAATGGCACGCCGAGGAAGTTAAGAATGAAGTTTTTAAAATAATGTATTCGTACCTGAGGTTACTTTTTAGGATGGCCTATAGGAAGAGGTCCATATGGACTAAAATGTCTGGAAAAGCACAGTGTAGGTACTTAGCAATGTTAACATCCAATGAAGACTCAGTACTCCTAGCCAGTCAGTAACACAGTAACTCTTGGTCTAGACTGGCCTACTGAAAAGCAAACTAATGTCTAACACTCCATCCTTAATTTTTAAATTCAGTCTCTAGAACACTAATGTTTTAAAATTGGGTAAAAGTGGGGACACATCCTAGAAGTAGAGTACTTGTCTAGCTATGCAAGTCCCCGAGTTGCAGTCCTCAGCAATGTAAGAAAACAGTTAACAAAATGTCCAGTAAGTTCTGAAAGTTAGTGTCAGTGAGTTAAGTACAATTGGGTAATTGACTGAAACTTACTTTAATTCAAAATAGAACAAAATTTAGTCCACATTGCAGAAATAAGTGTGGTAGGTACCCTTAGACTTAACAGGTGTTGCATTTGCCTCGGGCCACAGAACTGCGTTAAGTGACTATAATCAGCTGACGTGGCTCTAACTGACAGTTCATGCTTATCTGTTTAATAGTAGCTATCTAAGTAAGGAAAGGACGGGTCATCAGCTCCAGCTGTGTGTGTCCCGATGCTTGTTCTAATGTGGAGAGGTGAGCGTGAGCTAGTAAATCGTGAATGAGTTTGGGGCTGGAGCAAGAGGAAAGAAACACACAGCACACATAAACCCAGGCTGTGTTCTGGTGAAGACTGTTGTTCTTTACTACTGTCTGTTATCACATGCATTCTGCTGCAGCTAACTAGCTGCCATCCTTTACCCCAGTGGTTCTCAACCTGTAGGTCAAAGGACCTTTTCACAGGGATTGCCAAAGACCATTGGAAAACAACAGGTTATAACAGGTTACATCACAATTCATAACATTAGCAAAATTACAGTTATGAAGTAGCAATGAAAATACATGACTGGGGGTCACCACATGAAGGTTGCAGCATGAGGAAGGTTGAGAACCACTGTTTGACACCAAATAACTGTTTCCCACTCCATAAAAGTGCTATGCAATAACTCACCCAGGTAGCACCTTATGCTGCTTAAAAGCCTTTAAATCTCTCAGAAGATGCCACAGTAAAGAAATGTAAGCATTTAGAACAACAGATGTAATTACCTGATAAAATCATCTATGTCCATGGAACGTGCCCGTTTGTCACTAAAACCTGTGTTGGTTAGGATCTGCTGTATTTTATCGGCTATACTGAAATCTTCTGGTATTACCTATCAATATAAGATCCAGAATAAATGA